>NC_088236.1:30315350-30337850 GCF_036934945.1 Oncorhynchus masou masou | reverse complement strand
ATCCAAACTGGCCTCTGTTGGGGGGCATTTTGCTGCACCAGGACAACCCACAGTTAAACGGCTGATGCTGATTGGCTAATTCTTTTATAATTTTTCTCATCGAGAGAGGCCAAATACTTGCTGGCATCTATCAATCAAATGCTACGGCCTCAACATGTCATACTCTTTTGGTCCAGACAGCATCAGAGACATGGGCTATACATACTGAGACAGAGGGATGCTGTTTCCCTCGCTCAGATGATTCCATCTCAGGTCCCAAGCAGCCAGCGAGTTTACTAACGCCAACAGCAGGTTACACTTATCCAATACAGCACACTCCATGGAATTCCAGCTGGAGAGCCAGAGAATTCCATCTGGAGCCTCAATGTTTTCTCTTGTTGGTTTCTCAGCCTGGTATTTTCTTCCCCCTGTTATTTGTTTTTCACTCTTTTTGAGTGTGTCTGAGGAGAAATTAAGCCCAATAGGATGCAGCCGTGTACTCAAAGTTTGAGGACCTCTCCATATCCTGCGCTAGGACCAACATTAGCTCAGGCCTGTGGAATGAATCTAGCCCTGTGTCACTGGCTGATGGTACCCTCTGAGTGAAGGAGATCCAAAAACACCCGGTAATACCAACATGTACTAAGAAACATATGCCTATGTGGTCCCCATCAAATTTCTACCAAGGCAGACACACACACACAGGCCACGGTGCTCCGCACACACACTTCATTATTTCCATCCCTAGAGCGGTTCGGAGGGGCACACTGAGTGCCCAGTCCAAGCCAAACATGGTAGGAGGCCGTAGGCCACAGCCAAATGGGCCAAGTGCCTGCCCCGGGTGTCAACAACCCCCCATTGGCACTCAGCACCAGGCTGCCCCCCTGAAGGAGAGAGGAGATGGAGGGGCCAGATAGAAAGCCATCTCATTATCTGCTCCCCGGGGCTGCGACCGAGTGGGAGGCGGAGGGAGGGGGCTGAGGGAAGGTGTGGGGGCCATGTCACCAGTGAGGATGGCCCTCATGAACTGCAGCAAATTGAAATCTGATATATCTCTGAGCCTGCTCTTGGCACACTCCGGCCAACCACACAGCAGGACATGCTATACGGTGCCAACATTACAAAAAAATGTACTGTTTAGCTCCCTGTCCCTCTAACTTTTGCTCTGCTTTGCTCTCTCTCTCTCTCTCTCTCTCTCTCTCTCTCTCGCTCTCCCACTCTCTCGCTCTCCCACTCTCTCACTCTCTCACTCCTCTCTTTCTCTCTCTCTCTCTCTCGCTCTCGCTCTCGCTCTCGCTCTCGCTCTCGCTCTCGCTCTCTCTCTAACTGGGATTAGTCAATAACACCTATCAAAGAGAATCGCAAAAATGCACACATACATTCAAAGGGAAGATCATAAACAGTGAGGAACTGTGCTCTCAAACATATGGAGGCTCAAACCAAACACACATAATGGACGTGAGAGAATGCTCCTTAAAAAAAACTCTGGTCTGCCAGTCTCTCTACCATGTTAGTGTGTGAAGCCCAGAGAGGTGGGTCACGTGGGGAGGGGGACCTATTGGGGATACAGCCAGTAAACACACATCCACTCAAATCAGTGCTGGTAAACTGTCCAGGGCCCCAGGATAATCCAGCCTCTACTTTATCTCTTTAATATTTAATATCCTGGTTCCTGGAAAGGCAACAAACGCCCCCGCGAAGGTGCTGGAATATGGATGAGAGTGCACGTTTCCCGCTTACCTGGCTGTCAGACAGACACAACTCTAAACAATACCCCTGTCAACCCCCCCCCCCCCCCCCCACTCACCCCTCCCCACCCCCCTCTCTCACCCCTACTCACCCCTATGCCCCAAGAGTCAGCTTGTTAGAGCGAGGAGGAAGGATTGAAGGGAAAGCAAAGAGATACAGAAAACACAGCAACAGGAGCCAGACACAACCACACAACATACATGTGTCATGTTTGTACGTGAGAGATGGGGATTGTGGGGTGGAGGAGACTGTAACTGGTTTGACAGATGCACATCAGAACATATAGTACCTCAGATTATAAATACAGTGAGGATCTTGCCTATTTCCTCCATTGAACAACACAATGGCTACCACCTCACAATGTGGACCATGTCTGATCAAGAGATTATTACACTAATTATCTATTACAGTCCTCATGTATTGGAGTGGGGTTGAGCTACTAGCTTAAGTGTATTTAGCTAAGATGGTGTGTCTGTGTGTTGAGAATGTGCATGTGTCAATGACACCATCTGACTCAAGAGGTCACGGTTCCTGAACACATCCATGATCTCCATGTTCTAATGGAACCATAGACTGATCCTGCTGCAGACGCCATGCATGACTTCAATTAATGCAATTACAGTGAGTTTAATTGTTCCTTAATATCTATGGATAAAGCCCATGTGTTAAGTAGAGTAATTACTGGTAATGACTGCACCGGGAGGGGGGTAGGCAGTGTGGGGGGGGGGGGGGGGTATTGAAAGCAACCACTGAATTCATTTCTGCCTAATGGTCCTTTTGTTGAATTGGTATAGTCCGCGTGTGATAAGGACGTTAAACATTTATGATTTATAACTGTTGAGCCAGCAATCACACTTTAATTAGACAGTAATTTATTATAATTTGTCTTCTTTCACAGTGGTGCAGTTAATAACTGTAAATTAGCCGATGATGATTTATCCTTTGAACATATACTGAAATGGTTAACTCCCAGCTAAGGCGAACACAGGCCCATTTGGAAACCCACATATCAGGTCGTGTTCAGCAATCAGAGAGAGCGAGTGATAGAGAGAGAAAATGAAGAAGAGTAAAACAGAAAACAAAGAATTGTATGTCTGTGTGTACCACCTTTATGTGGTTGGCACAGGGCCTCTAACGTTAGCAGCCTTTCTGGCTATCTGTCTGCCAAGCCCATCAATCTGGGCTTCAGTCTGCCAACACAGTAGGAGCAGGAGAAACAAGAACACCCTTCTCAAGTAATCATGCTGGCTTTACTCAAGCTCTGTATAAAAGACCCAACACATGGGGGAGAAAGGAGGAGGAGGAGGAAGGAAATGTACTTTTTTAGTGAGCTCTTTATGTGGGCTGTTAAACAGTTGAAAGTAGCTGAGATATGTTGTCTGCAGGTGTCTGGCACTAGATAACAGGACTGACTCTCGTTCTAATGCTGCGCATACACTACACAACCACTAAAATCTTAACAACTTGGACGTGCTCACATTTACCCGATTTCCTCACATAAACACAATGATTCCCTAGTTGATCCTGCCCTGCGTTTCTTTGTTGTCGTAAGAAAAAAGTGACAACGCGCAAACATCGGGCTGTTTTGTTAGTGTGCACATTATTATGTGCAGAAAGATGAGGAAAAGCGACAGAGGTGCAGAATATGTACCTGCAAATGGTTCGGTAGATGTGGACAATACGGACGTTCTATTCTACAGAGGGAATTGGAGGTAATATAAACCTTTTAATTAATTAATGAATCCTGAGTACTAGCCAGATTTATGGTGTCTATGCTAATTTCCACTTTCCTTATCAGGCTGCTGAAGGGCAGAGGTTATTTCATTCCAGCCTTCATCTCCACCAATCTGTCCTCCATCACCTCGGTCCACACTGTGCCTGTTGTTGTTGCTGTCCTCTTTTCCCTCATTGTTTTGATCTCACATGCTGAGTGCTAATTGGCTATTGGGAGTAGTCTTTGCTCAATCGTAGCACTGCTCATACTGCAAGATCACATCCAAAATTGCTGACATGTATGTCAGAAGATTATTGGGACATCTGACAGGGGTCTGGAGAACGGAAAAAACATAATCGGTGCACCCTTGAGCCGCTCAAACTACGTGAGTCCCGGCGTACTGTATAGTTCATAGCAGAGGTGTGGACTCGAGTCACATTACTTGGACTCGAGTCAGACTCAAGTCACAAATATGATGATTTGCTACTCGACTTTGACTTTAACACCAATGACTTGTGACTTGACTTGGACTTGAGCCTTTTGACTCGACCTGACTTGATACCCTCCCCAAACCCAAATATAAAAAATTATGCTATTTAAAAAAAAGTGTGCAGTGCATCAACTCTTCATTTAACGGATTATAGGTTGAATCGGACAGCAGCCAATCAAATTGTGCCATCTGAGAAAAAGTTGTGCTTGGCAGTGCAGAGGAATGTCGGCGGGTGAATTCAGATGGAGCCCTTGGAAAGACGATATCCAAAATGATTATTTTCGGATATAAAGATGACGCTGTATCAACAAAAAACGGATTGCAACTTGCAAAACATTTAGGAAGAAAATGACAGACAGAGGCGCAACAATTTCCAACTTTGTTCGACATTTGAAGCTGCACAAAGAAGTCGTGGCTAATATAGCCAACAGCTATATATTTTATTACTTTAATGGTGTATCATGTAGGCAAATGTCAGTCAGTGCGGGAACGTGATCATTGCACCCAAGATTGAGCTACAACTGGCCAAGCAGTTGATAGCCTAAATCCTGCCTGATGTTACTGCTGTTCCTGAAACCATTGACACACGTTAACCTACTGTCACCACACAGAGAGAGAGTGTGTGTGTGATAAGGTTGGGTGATTGTGTACAAGCTTACATCGCCCGATTGCGCCCCATAGCGATCCTCGATAGTCGATCACTATTGGGGGGGGGTTCATGACAATACAATGTTTATTTGGAAAGTAATAAACATATAGACATTTTTAAAAGCATTCATGATTTGTGAAAATGTAATATACTATTACTTTTGTTAAAAATATGAAATGCTATTATATTTGGTGAAGAGCACATTAGGACTTGTTTTGGACTCAAAACTAAAAGTTTAGGACTTGAGACTTGACTTGATACTTGACGGTCTTGACTTGAGTTTTGACTCGGACTTGCCTGTCTTGACTTGGGACTTGTCTTGGAACTTGAGTGCTAAGACTTGATACTTACTTGTGACTTGTAAAACAATGACATAGTCCCACCTCTGGTTTATAGGATCTCACCACTATCCTGAAAATGTGTTTGGAATGGCAAAAACGTGGTGAATTCATGGTGAAATTGTTTATGCCCAGCATAAGTGCTTACAGATTGCTGCTTTAGTTTTCCATACAGAAGTACCAAATGGAACATACAGACCGAGAAATCTGACTGCCGATAGGTACTTACCACAGTCAGTAGGAGGCCGTTCATTACATTTACATTTACATTTAAGTCATTTGGCAGACGCTCTTATCCAGAGCGACTTACAAATTGGTGAATTCACCTTATGACATCCAGTGGAACAGCCACTTTACAATAGTGCATCTAAATCATTTAAGGGGGGGTGAGAAGGATTACTTTATCCTATCCTAGGTATTCCTTAAAGAGGTGGGGTTTCAGGTGTCTCCGGAAGGTGGTGATTGACTCCGCTGTCCTGGCGTTGTGAGGGAGTTTGTTCCACCATTGGGGGGCCAGAGCAGCGAACAGTTTTGACTGGGCTGAGCGGGAACTGTACTTCCTCAGTGGTAGGGAGGCGAGCAGGCCAGAGGTGGATGAACGCAGTGCCCTTGTTTGGGTGTAGGGCCTGATCAGAGCCTGGAGGTACTGCGGTGCCGTTCCCCTCACAGCTCCATAGGCAAGCACCATGGTCTTGTAGCGGATGCGAGCTTCAACTGGAAGCCAGTGGAGAGAGCGGAGGAGCGGGATGACGTGAGAGAACTTGGGAAGGTTGAACACCAGATGGGCTGCGGCGTTCTGGATGAGTTGTAGGGGTTTAATGGCACAGGCAGGGAGCCCAGCCAACAGCGAGTTGCAGTAATCCAGACGGGAGATGACAAGTGCCTGGATTAGGACCTGCGCCGCTTCCTGTGTGAGGCAGGGTCATACTCTGCGGATGTTGTAGAGCATGAACCTACAGGAACGGGCCACCGCCTTGATGTTAGTTGAGAACGACAGGGTGTTGTCCAGGATCACGCCAAGGTTCTTAGCGCTCTGGGAGGAGGACACAATGGAGTTGTCAACCGTGATGGCGAGATCATGGAACGGGCAGTCCTTCCCCGGGAGGAAGAGCAGCTCCGTCTTGCCGAGGTTCAGCTTGAGGTGGTGATCCGTCATCCACACTGATATGTCTGCCAGACATGCAGAGATGCAATTCGCCACCTGGTCATCAGAAGGGGGAAAGGAGAAGATTAATTGTGTGTCGTCTGCATAGCAATGATAGGAGAGACCATGTGAGGTTATGACAGAGCCAAGTGACTTGGTGTATAGCGAGAATAGGAGAGGGCCTAGAACAGAGCCCTGGGGGACACCAGTGGTGAGAGCGCGTGGTGAGGAGACAGATTCTCGCCACGCCACCTGTTAGGAGCGACCTGTCAGGTAGGACGCAATCCAAGCGTGGGCCGCGCCGGAGATGCCCAACTCGGAGAGGGTGGAGAGGAGGATCTGATGGTTCACAGTATCGAAGGCAGCCGATAGGTCTAGAAGGATGAGAGCAGAGGAGAGAGAGTTAGCTTTAGCAGTGCGGAGCGCCTCCGTGATACAGAGAAGAGCAGTCTCAGTTGAATGACTAGTCTTGAAACCTGACTGATTTGGATCAAGAAGGTCATTCTGAGAGAGATAGCGAGAGAGCTGGCCAAGGACGGCACGTTCAAGAGTTTTGGAGAGAAAAGAAAGAAGGGATACTGGTCTGTAGTTGTTGACATCGGAGGGATCGAGTGTAGGTTTTTTCAGAAGGGGTGCAACTCTCGCTCTCTTGAAGACGGAAGGGACGTAGCCAGCGGTCAGGGACGAATTGATGAGCGAGGTGAGGTAAGGGAGAAGGTCTCCGGAAATGGTCTGGAGAAGAGAGGAGGGGATAGGGTCAAGCGGGCAGGTTGTTGGGCGGCCGGCCGTCACAAGAAGCGAGATTTCATCTGGAGAGAGAGGGGAGAAAGAGGTCAGAGCACAGGGTAGGGCAGTGTGAGCAGAACCAGCGGTGTCGTTTGACTTAGCAAACGAGGATCGGATGTCGTCGACCTTCTTTTCAAAATGGTTGACGAAGTCATCTGCACAGAGGGAGGAGGGGGGGAGGGGGAGGAGGATTCAGGAGGGAGGAGAAGGTGGCAAAGAGCTTCCTAGGGTTAGAGGCAGATGCTTGGAATTTAGAGTGGTAGAAAGTGGCTTTAGCAGCAGAGACAGAGGAGGAAAATGTAGAGAGGAGGGAGTGAAAGGATGCCAGGTCCGCAGGGAGGCGAGTTTTCCTCCATTTCCGCTCGGCTGCCCGGAGCGTGTTCTGTGAGCTCGCAATGAGTCGTCGAGCCACGGAGCGGGAGGGGAGGACCGAGCCGGCCTGGAGGATAGGGGACATAGAGAGTCAAAGGATACAGAAAGGGAAGAGAGGAGGGTTGAGGAGGCAGAATCAGGAGATAGGTTGGAGAAGGTTTGAGCAGAGGGAAGAGATGATAGGATGGAAGAGGAGAGAGTAGCGGGGGAGAGAGAGCGAAGGTTGTTCTCTTGCTAGAACAAAATATGTCCCAGCTGTGTACCGACCTGATACCGATGAACCTGCCGTTTCTACTTGTAGATTCGCAAAGTTTGTCATTGGCCGAGAATTTGACTTGGAGTCAATCAGAGAACACAAACTTCCATGTGGGGAAGCCGACAAAAGTGACATGAAACATTGAAAAAGGACACTTTCCCCAGTGTAATCCACTCCCTTTTCATCAGAACTGATCGAACTAAAACACAGCTGCATAATACATTTTTTTCTAGAGCAAGTCTTTACATCTTTTACATCTAGCTAAGGAGTTTTGTGCTTGAAGAAGCATTTTCTGTTAGGTTCAGTTTGATTATGGGCACAACTCATTAGTTAGCTAGCTAGCTAGCATTAGCTTGCTAACTGAGCCAAGCATCATATAAAACTAATGGGATGGTACGTGAAGCACAATGCACACTACACTAAATGCTTTACCAAGCTATCTATCTAGCAAGATGATGAAGGAATAATTTTATTTTAAAAAACAATTTCATCAATTTTAGAATAAGGCTGTAATGTAACCAAATGTGGAAAAAGTCAAGGGGTCTGAATATTTTCCGAATGCACTGTATATCCCACCTTGCACGGCTGGGGAGCTGTGCGCACTATGATTAAAGTGAAGATTCATTTTTTGAATCACTGTACACAGGCATAAACTAAAGGGAGCCTTTGTCCTTGTGTTTCTTGACTATTTACAGTGCCTTCGGAAAGTATTCAGACCCTTTGACTGTTTTGTTTTCATCAAGGATCTCTCTGTCCTGCTCTGTTCATCTTTCCCTCAATCTTGAATAATCTCTCAGTCCCTGCCGCACCCCACAGCATGATGTTGCCACCACCATGCTTCACCATAGTGATGGTGCCAGGTTTCCTTCAGACGTGACACTTGGCATTCAGGCCAAAGAGTTGGCAAACTCCAAGTGGGCTGTCATGGGCCTTTTACTGAGGAGTGGCTAATGTCTGGCCACTCTGCCATAAAGGCCTGATTGGTGGAGTGCTACAGAGATGGTTGTTCTTCTGGAATAGTCTCTTATCTCCACAGAGGAACTCTAAAGCTCTGTCAGAGTGACCATCGGGTTCTAGATCACCTCCCTGACCAAGGCCCTCTTCCCCTGTTTGCTCAGTTTGGCAAGGTGGCCAGCTCTAGGAAGAGTCTTGGTGGTTCCAAACATCAGCAACGGACCTTGTGAAGATGCTAGAGGAAACAGGTACAAAAGTATCTATATCCACAGTAAAACGAGTCCTATATCGACATAACCTGAAAGGCCGCTCAGCAAGGAAGAAGCCACTGCTCGAAACCGCCATAAAAAAGCCACACTACGGTTTGCAACTGCACAAAGGGACAAAGATCATACTTTTTGGAGAAATATTGTCTGGTCTGATGAAACATAAATAGAACTGTTATGTTTGGAGGAAACTTGGGGAGGCTTGCATGCCAAAGAACACCATCCCAACCGTGAAGCATGGGGGTGGCAGCATCATGTTGTGGGGGTGCTTTGCTGCAGGAGGGACTGGTGCACTTCACAAAATAGATGGCATCATGAGCCAGGAAAATTATGTGGATATCTCAAGACGTCAGTCAGGAAAAGCTTAATTGCAAATGGGTCTTCGAAATGGACAATGTCCCCAAGCGTACTTCCAAAGTTGTGGCAAAACAGCTTATGGACAACAAAGTCAAGGTATTGGAGTGGCCATCGCAAAGCCCTGACCTCAATCCTATAGAAAATGTGTGGGCAGAACTGAAAAAGCGTGTGCGAGCAAGGAGGCCTACAAACCTGACTCATTTACACCAGCTCTGTCAGGAGGAATGGGCCAAAATTCACCCAACTTATTGTGGAAAGCTTGTGGAAGGCTACGTTTGACCCAAGTTAAACAATTTAAAGGCGATGCTACAAAATACTAATTGAGTGTATGTAAACTTCTGACCCACTGGGAATGTAATGAAAGAAATAAAAGCTGAAATAAATAATTCTCTCCACTATTATTCTGACATTTCACATTCTTAAAATAAAGTGGTGATCCTAACTGACCTAGGACAGGGAATTATTCCCAGGATTAAATGTCAGGAATTGTGAAAAACTGAGTTTAAATATATTTGGCTAAGATGTATGTAAACTTGCGACTTCAACTGTAAGATTGATGAAGGCCACTGTGTTCTTGGGGACCTTGACACAATCCTGTCTCGGAGCTCTACGGACAATTCCTTCGACCTCATGGCTTGGTTTTTGCTCTGACATCCACTGTCAACTGTGGGACCTTATATAGACGAGTGTTTGCCTTTTCAAATCTGTTCCATTCAATTGAATTTACCACATGTGGACACCAATCAAGTTGTAGAAACATCTCAAGTATAATCAATGGAAACAATGCCACAGTAACCAACTGCACTTCAGCTGAACATTTGTCTCATCTGTGATATTTTGGATAAAAGACTCGGGTCACAAAAAATGTTTAAAAAAAAATGAAATGAAGCAATATACCACATCACTTCTTACTAGTAATACATTGATTGTTTTAGAAACATTATAAAGCATGGTCGTCTGTTTTTTGTTTTTGGTAAAATATTTTAGCTGGTAAAAATATTTTAGCAGGTTTTTTTGGGACCAAAAAAAGTTAATTTCAGGCCCTAGGTGTATCCCTTCATGGCAACAGTGTATCCATCTGTGAATTAATTTTTTCAGCAGGATAATGCCCCAGGCCACAAGGCTAATATTGTCCAAGAATGGTTCCATGAAAATTACAATGAATTCAGACTACTACAGTGGCCTGCTCAGTCACCAGATCTCAATCCAATTGACCATCTACGGGATGAGAGGGAACAAGCTATCTGGAGTAGAGATCCACTACCAGCCAACTTGACACAATTGTAGAATGCTTTCAGCATCCTGTAGAGTCCATGCTCTGACAAATTGAGGCTGTTCCGAGGGAAAAAGGGGATGCAACTCCATATTAGGAAGGTTTTCCTAATGTTTTGATAACTCAGTGTATGTTACTAAGGCTCTTAACCAATAGGAAATGGCAGATATTGCAGTGAGGATGACTGGTCTCTCACAGCCAAACACAGGACTGTCAAATGAGCGGATGTCTCATTCACTATTCGATAAATATAAAAGAGGTGAAATAAATCTCACCCCTTTTAAACCTTATTACTGATTTAAACTATTCATTTTCCCCTCCCATTTCTATTTGAAGTCTTCAGAGGGTTGAGTCAAAGGCTTGCAAAGAGGGATGCTCAAAAGCCTGCGCCAATCTTCCCAGAAAGAAATCATTGGATTTGAAATAAGTTTGGAGTCTTTCAAAAGATTCCCTTTCTGCAGGAGGTTCCTTTTGATACGGAAACTACATATTTAACAGGCAGTAAAATGTATAAATTACATTTCTAACTTTTAGATGTGTAATATATACCTTTTTTTTTTAGGACCTCTTTGTGATAGAATTTGTTGCCAGTTATATGGCACAGATTGCTACAGACCCACATGAAAAATACTGTAGTGTACATAGTAGTCCATAGAAACACCACAGTGAATACTGTTGTGTTTACAATTTACTATAGTATAAATACTGTAGTAAAAAAAGTAGTAGGATATGAGGGAGGGTAACGGGCAGGGTATATGCAAATTAAGTACTGTAGTATTTACTTGTGGTCTGTGGTGTTATTGTAGACATTTAAGTAATTTACTACAGCTTTTTGGGAGGGATAATACTGTAGTATTATACAGTGTATGTGGTATTTTACAGTATGCTACACAATTCTATACTAAGTACTACACATGATCGAGGGATACTAGTGTGTAGTGCAGTATTCTACAGTATACTATAGTTTACTACAGAATTCTATAGTAAACTGTAGTATTTTTAATGTGGGGAGTGAGAGAGCGAGAGAGAGAGAGAGATATGGGAGTTAGGAGTTGGTTGGAAGATAGTGTATAAAATCCTAATGATACTGTATGATGATTCTCTGTGTGAAGCGGCGTGGATCATTGAGACCAAACATCTATGACCCTGCAGCAGTGCAGCATCGAACCCTATGAGCTGTCAGCTCTCTCCTCCACTCAGAGAGCGTTCTGGGATATCGCATCACACCAATCCCCCTCTCAACATGTTTAGCATGCTGTGTCACCCAATCCCTCACCAGTTTAAACATCTATGTGAACCACACAGAATATTTCCATGCTATAAATCGTGTGCAGGATGATTGTTTACTTTAAAACCCCTCACTTTCTCCTCTCCAACATTCTCATTTCCTACCAACCCTCTCTATTTCTGTCTCACCACCACACTGTGAAAGTGTGTTTACTGTTCAATCCAAGCACACCTCAGAAACACCTTACATGATAAGATTCTTACCCTACTCAGCCAACCAATTTAACATGTTGGCTCTAACTGGTGAATTTGAAATGGATATATAAAGAAAGGGTTTTGTGTTTTTATTGTTTTTATATATATCCAACTTGGTATGTAAATGTTGTTGAATGATGACTACAAAGCAACCAGAATCAGACACCAATTTGTTCATAGCAAAGTTAAGAAAATGTGTTCTCTTTGGGGTATCACGGCCCGTTTTAGACAGAGGAAAACACTTCAGTTAGCAGGATGGCCAGAGAGCTGGGGGAGAGAGGCACAAATGGCTCCATTGACACAATTATTTGACTTTCTCCACCCTCTGTCTGTGGTAAATGATCTGTACTGTCCATCTCATGCACACCATCTTGAATCTTGAATCTTGAATCTTTGTATTGGCTGATTCTATTACCGATTTTCCCTTATGAAACCAAACCACATTACTTAGCATTTTCTGTTTTCTTTAGCACAGTCTGGCAATGCTTTTGGTTTTCTATGGCTCGATGAGGCTAAAACGACTACATAACATTAACAAAATAATGCTACCCCTTCCAACCACACTACCTATTGGATTGTGTTAACAACACATACTGGCTTGCATATACTGTATTTGAGAATGGCTTATACTTGCTAATATACAGTAAGGGAACAGAAAATATTGGCTGTGTGCTCATTGTGTGCTCATTGTGTGCTCATTGTAAATAGGCCATCAGTGTACATAAGAATTTGTTCTTAATTGACTTGCCTAGTTAAATAAAGGTTAAATAAAATAAAATAAATTAATGACACCTGTTTAATGTGTTTGTATGAGAGGTGTATAGAGAGGTTCAGTGTGTGTGTGTGTGTGTGTGTGCGTGTGTGTGTGTGTGTGTGTGTGTGTGTGTGTGTGTGTGTGTGTGTGTGTGTGTGTCTATGTGTGTGTGTGTGTGTGTGTGTGTGTGTGTGTGTGTGTGTGTGTGTGTGTGTGTGTGTGTGTGTGAGAGAGAGAGTTGTGTTGAGACGTGTCGTTTGTGTGTTGTGTAGTGTGTGTGTGTGAGGTGTGCAGAGAGGTGTGTGTGGTGTGTGTGTGTGTGTGTGTGTGTGTGTGTGTGTGTGTGTGTGTGTGTGTGTGTGTGTGTGTGTGTGTGAGAGAGAGTGTTGTGTAGAGACGTGTCGTTTGTGTGTTGTGTAGTGTGTATGTGTGAGAGAGAGTTGTGTAGATATGTGTAGTGTGAGTGTATGTGTGTGTGTGTGTGAGAGGTGTGCAGAGAGGTGCAGTGTGTGTGTGTGTGTGTATAGTTGGTGCATCTCTTATCCTCTCTGGTGAAGCCTGCCCATAATGCCTAGCCTGGTAAGGCAGAGCAGTTCATTCAATGCATAGGAGATAATGAAGAGCAATTAGTGGCTGGGCCCATCCTCTCTCTCTTGTAAATTCTGCTCTCACTGTGGACTCACGCCTCTTTAGAATCTGTTCGTATTTTCATGGCCAGGAGCCACAATCCTCACAGCAACTGTTTGGAGGAGTGATCGCAGGGCTCCCAACACATTCACATTCACTCTCTCTCTCTCTCTCTCTCTCTCTCTCTCTCTCTCTCTCTCTCTTTTTCAGGCTGTTTACTCACGCTCCTCTTTTCATATTTTCCCTCCTGCTGTTTCACCCCTGCCCTATCCCTCTCTGTTGATCTAGCTATCTCACAATCCTTCTATTTCCATGAACAAAACACACTGAATAATCTAAAATCTACCAAACAGTTCTGAAAATAAACTGCTAATTTAACCTTCATCCCAGAAGTCCAAATATGATAATACCCTCTTTTCTGCATGCTATTGGACAGTTTATCATAAATATCAAGATGTCTCAATGAAAGACTACTCTATTGAGTGTACAGTACAGTAGAGAACTATCTTCATATCACTCTTACTTCCTTCTCAGAAGTCACCAGATGGCACTATTTAGCTGCTACACACTGCATTAAGACTGTCTAGAGAGCATGGCCTGTGCCCTCACCCCCACACCCTCAACTTCTACAGCCACTTATTGCCCTTGATTTACACAGGTTGGTACCTTTTACACTCTGTAGGGAAAAGCAGTAGTCTTTCACAGAATGTCAACTCTGTACTGCCATGAGGAACCATTATCTCACAATTTTATTTTACCTTTATTTAACTAGGCAAGTCAGTTAAGAACACATTTTTATTTTCAATGACAGCCTAGGAACTGTGGGTTAACTGCCTTGTTCAGGGGTAGAACAACCAATTTTTCTTATATATATATTATTTTACCTTGTCAGCTCGGGGATTCAATCTTGCAACCTTCCAGTTACTAGTCCAACGCTCTAACCACTAGGCTACCTGCCGCCACTGAGCCGCCACTGCCTTAGATATTTACCTCATAAAATGAGCCGAAAAAAATCAACAAACATTTTCAGATGAAAAAACCCCAGAACAACAAGAAATCTTCTGCAATGGTTCTGTCCTCTTGTTTTTTCAACTGGCGTCAGTAACAGTTAGCAGCAGCTTCTGTAGCGCCATGACGACGGTGTGCGTGGTAACGTCTAATGGGCTTTTAAGAGGCTTGCATGGGGACTATTTGTGTACCATCAGTGCAAGTCTGTGATCTCTGTGTGACAACAGTATTTTAAGAAACCTGGGGAGAGGCAGAGGATGAGTACCCTGAGCTGTGTCTTTCCTCTGGGGAGCACATGCTACTGAGATCTTACAACTCAACTTCTCTCCCACTTTCCAACTCAGGTGTCTGTTTGCAGCTAGACAACTAAAAACACTTGATTCCCCCTTTTTTTCCACTGGAAAATACATGTTTGTGATGGAATGCAACATGACTAAACAGGGCGTTTTAGACAGAAGAGATGTTTGCTCATCCCCAGAGACGTACCTGTTTAAAAGTTGCATTTACTATTCTCATTTGACTCTTTTGAGATTGAAATTGTTCTCCTGCTTGCAGGCATAGAAATGCCGCAAAGGGACTACATAATGTTGTGTGTGCGTGTGTGTGCTTGTGTGTGGATGCTCCTGGGCAGTAGGAGAGGCTGCTGAGGGAGGCAGAGTATAGCAGTATTGTGTGTAGAGAGACTGAGAACCGACATTCATTATCCCCCATCAGGAAGACAAAGCTGTCTCGGGAGAACCAAGCAGCTCTTCCAAACATCTACAAATACCACTGCTAGTCTGCTAGTCTGATTCCAACCAGGTCAAGGGACTCTTCACTTGCATACTGTTGGTTAATGTATCATCACACGTACATTTATTAACGAATAATTCCCATTTTTGCTTCATATTACGGTTGTGTTACAGTGTGGTATAAATGTTTAGCTTTCTGTTAATATGGATCTGGTGTGAAATATTTCACGGACGCTCCCTGGTCTCTTTGCATAATGAGTGAGTGGATGGAGAGCAGAGCAAGGAGGTGATGGGAGCAGGCCTGAGCAGGGTCTGTGATGAGTGCCTATCAATTACCGTCTACAGCCTCCTCTTCATCAAAGGACAGGGGGAGAGAAGGGAGGGCTATAACATGATTGAGTCTGACACATAATACAACTCCCAATGACTCCTGAACCTGAGACGCAGCGTGTAAAAGCAGCCAAAGACACTGGGGGGAGAGTGGATAGATAGATAAAAGAAAAGCAGAGTGATAGCGAGGGGCGTGTTCATCGGTAAATGAGATGATGTAATTATAATATGTAAATTATGTATTTAAAATATTGTGTGCTATAGCTTGGAAAATAAATAAATGTGACACTGGATGACAACATAATGTTTGTTTCCAACATTAGGTCTGTTTTCCTAAAGAAGTTCCATCCGATTTGTGTTTTGTTTCATTGCCACGATACTAACGAGTATCACGATACTGGTATCGTCCCAGCCCTACTAAAAGCGCAAATTGCAAATAGGAGCGTTGCTCTTGAACAGAGTTTATCCTAGCCTGTCCTACACCTGCTGGGTCTTTACCCTCCCCCCTTTCTCTCTTCAAAGATACATAGCCTGCACATAAACACACAAAAACATGTACAGTATTCACACATGCACACACATGCGCACGCACGCACGCAAACACAAACACAAGAACAAACACAAGCACACGCAATCTGCCATTTAATAATTATGAGGCGTAAAATCCTTGCCAGCGGCGAGCATACTGAAGGATATAATTAAGAGCTCTTTCACAGAGAGCCCACGCTCGGTGGCAATGCCTACATTTCCACACAGAGAGAAAAAAACACCAAGGAAGGATGGGAAAAAGTGCCCTTCATTGCAATTAAGGACAATAATTCTCAGCAAGAAATATGTTTCAATTTCTTTTCAGCCCAGAAGCAAAATAACATTAATGGGGTAGAGATTTGAGATGGGGGTGAAAGTAGGATGTAAGCTACATAGCTGATATTTTAGAATAGTGACTTTGCTGGAAAAGTATGTCTTTGGACGTGTGTGTGTGGCAGGACAAAAAAAGTTTCGTTTGGACTGGTCTCTCTCCTCACTACCCTGGTCTCTCTCCTTACTACCCTGGTCTCTCTCCCCACTACCCTGGTCTCTCTCCTCACTACACTGGTCTCTCTCCTCACTACCCTGGTCTCTCTCCTCACTAGCATGGTCTCTCTCCTCACTACCCTGGTCTCTCTCCCCACGACTCTGGTCTCTCTCCTCACTATCCTGGTCTCTCCACTCATTACCCTGGTCTCTCTCCTTACTACCCTGGTCTCTCTCCTCACTACCTTGGTCTCTCTCCTCACTACCCTGGTCTCTCTTCTCACTAGCGTGGTCTCTCTCCCCACGACCCTGGTCTCTCTCCTCATTACCCTGGTCTCTCAATTCACTACCCTGGTCTCTCTCCCCACTACCCTGGTCTCGCTTCTCATTACCCTGGTCTCTCTCCTCTTTACCCTGGTCTCTCTCCTTACTACCCTGGTCTCTCTCCTCACTACCCTGGTCTCTCTCCTCACTAGCATGGTCTCTCTCCTCACTACCCTGGTCTCTCCCCGCACTAGCATGGTCTCATGGTCTCTCTCCTCACTACCCTGGTCTCTCTCCTCACTAGCATGGTCTCTCTCCTCACTACCCTGGTCTCTCTCCTCACTAGCATGGTCTCTCTCCCCACAACCCTGGTCTCTCTCCCCACTACCCTGGTCTCGCTCCTCATTACCCTGGTCTCTCTCCTTACTAGCATGGTCTCTCTCCTCACTACCCTGGTCTCTCTCCCCACAACCCTGGTCTCTCTCCTCATCACCCTGGTCTGTCTCCTCATTACCCTGGTCTCTCTCCTCACTAGAATGGTCTCTCTCCTCATTACCCTGGTCTCTCTCCACACAACCTTGGTCTCTCTCCTCGTTACCCTGGTCTCTCTCTTCATTACCCTGGTCTCTCTTCTCATTACCCTGGTCTCTCTCCCCATTACCCTGGTCTCTCTCCTCACTACCCTGGTCTCTCTCCTCATTACCCTGTTCTCTCTCCTCATTACCCTGGTCTCTCTCCTCATTACCCTGGTCTCTCTCCTCAACTACCCTGGTCTCTCTCCCCATTACCCTGGTCTCTCTCCTCACTACCCTGGTCTCTCTCCTCACTACCCTGGTCTCTCTCCTCACTACCCTGGTCTCTCTACTCATTACCCTGGTCTCTCTCCTCATTACCCTGGTCTCTCTCCTCACTAACATGGTCTCTCTCCTCATTACCCTGGTCTCTCTCCTCACTACCCTGGTCTCTATCCTCATTACCCTGGTCTTTCTCCCCATTACCCTGGTCTCTCTCCTCACTACCCTGGTCTCTCTCCTTACTACCCTGGTCTCGCTCCTCACTACCTTGGTCTCTCGCCTCACTACCCTGGTCTCTCTCCTCATTACCCTGGTCTCTCTCCTCATTCCCCTGGTCTCTCTCCTCACTACCCTGGTCTCTCTCCTCACTAGCATGGCATCTCTCCTCACTACCCTGGTCTCTATCCTCACTACCCTGAACTCTCCTCACTACCCTGGTCTCTCTCCTCACTACCCTGGTCTCTCTCCTCATTACCCTGGTCTCTCTCCTCATTACCCTGGTCTCTCGCCTCACTAGCATGGTATCTCTCCTCACTACCCTGGTCTATCTCCTCACTACCCTGGTCTCTCTCCTCACTACCCTGGTCTCTCTCCTCACTACCTTGGTCTCTCTCCTCACTACCCTGGTCTCTCTCCTCACTACCCTGGTCTCTCTTCTCACTACCTTGGTCTCTCTCCTCACTACACCGGTCTCTCTCCTCATTACCCTGGTCTCTCTCCTCATTCCCCTGGTCTCTCTCCTCACTACCCTGGTCTCTCTCCTCACTAGCATGGCATCTCTCCTAACTTCCCTGGTCTCTCTCCTCACTACCCTGGTCTCTATCCTCACTACCCTGAAATGTCTCTTCACTACCCGGGTCTCTCTCCTCACTACCCTGGTCTCTCTCCTTACTACCCTGGTCTCTCTCCTCATTAACATCGTCTCTCTCCCCACTACCCTGGTCTCTCTCCTCATTACCCTGGTCTCTCTCCTCACTACCCTGGTCTCTCTCTTCACTACCCTTGTCGCTCTCCTTACTACCTTGGTCTCTATCCTCATTACCGTGGTCTCTCTCCTCATTACCCTAGTCTCTCTCCTCATTACCCTGGTCTCTCTCCTCACTACCCTGGTCTCTCTCCTCACTACCCTGGTCTCTCTCCTCACTACCCTGGTCTCTCTACTCATTACCCTGGTCTCTCTCCTCATTACCCTGGTCTCTCTCCTCACTAACATGGTCTCTCTCCTCATTACCCTGGTCTCTCTCCTCACTACCCTGGTCTCTATCCTCATTACCCTGGTCTCTCTCCCCATTACCCTGGTCTCTCTCCTCACTACCCTGGTCTCTCTCCTTACTACCCTGGTCTCGCTCCTCACTACCTTGGTCTCTCGCCTCACTACCCTGGTCTCTCTCCTCATTACCCTGGTCTCTCTCCTCATTCCCCTGGTCTCTCTCCTCACTACCCTGGTCTCTCTCCTCACTAGCATGGCATCTCTCCTCACTACCCTGGTCTCTATCCTCACTACCCTGAACTCTCCTCACTACCCTGGTCTCTCTCCTCACTACCCTGGTCTCTCTCCTCATTACCCTGGTCTCTCTCCTCATTACCCTGGTCTCTCTCCTCACTAGCATGGTATCTCTCCTCACTACCCTGGTCTCTCTCCTCACTACCCTGGTCTCTCTCCTCACTACCCTGGTCTCTCTCCTCACTACCTTGGTCTCTCTCCTCACTACCCTGGTCTCTCTCCTCACTACCCTGGTCTCTCTTCTCACTACCTTGGTCTCTCTCCTCACTACACCGGTCTCTCTCCTCATTACCCTGGTCTCTCTCCTCATTCCCCTGGTCTCTCTCCTCACTACCCTGGTCTCTCTCCTCACTAGCATGGCATCTCTCCTAACTTCCCTGGTCTCTCTCCTCACTACCCTGGTCTCTATCCTCACTACCCTGAAATGTCTCCTCACTACCCGGGTCTCTCTCCTCACTACCCTGGTCTCTCTCCTTACTACCCTGGTCTCTCTCCTCATTAACATCGTCTCTCTCCCCACTACCCTGGTCTCTCTCCTCATTACCCTGGTCTCTCTCCTCACTACCCTGGTCTCTCTCTTCACTACCCTTGTCGCTCTCCTTACTACCTTGGTCTCTATCCTCATTACCGTGGTCTCTCTCCTCATTACCCTAGTCTCTCTCCTCATTACCCTGGTCTCTCTCCTCACTACCCTGGTCTCTCTCTTCACTACCCTTGTCGCTCTCCTTACTACCTTGGTCTCTATCCTCATTACCCTGGTCTCTCTCCTCATTACCCTGGTCTCTCTCCTCACTAGCATGGTATCTCTCCTCACTACCCTGGTCTCTCTCCTCACTACCCTGGTCTCTCTCCTCACTACCCTGGTCTCTCTCCTCACTACCTTGGTCTCTCTCCTCACTACCCTGGTCTCTCTCCTCACTACCCTGGTCTCTCTCCTCACTACCTTGGTCTCTCTCCTCACTACCCTGGTCTCTCTCCTCATTACCCTGGTCTCTCTCCTCATTCCCCTGGTCTCTCTCCTCACTACCCTGGTCTCTCTCCTCACTAGCATGGCATCTCTCCTCACTTCCCTGGTCTCTCTCCTCACTACCCTGGTCTCTATCCTCACTACCCTGAAATGTCTCCTCACTACCCGGGTCTCTCTCCTCACTACCCTGGTCTCTCTCCTTACTACCCTGGTCTCTCTCCTCATTAACATCGTCTCTCTCCCCACTACCCTGGTCTCTCTCCTCATTACCCTGGTCTCTCTCCTCACTACCCTGGTCTCTCTCTTCACTACCCTTGTCGCTCTCCTTACTACCTTGGTCTCTATCCTCATTACCGTGGTCTCTCTCCTCACTACCCTGGTCTCTCTCCTCATTACCCTGGTCTCTCTCCTCATTACCCTGGTCTCTCTCCTCACTAGCATGGTATCTCTCCTCACTACCCTGGTCTCTCTCCTCACTACCCTGGTCTCTCTCCTCACTACCCTGGTCTCTCTCCTCACTACCTTGGTCTCTCTCCTCACTACCCTGGTCTCTCTCCTCACTACCCTGGTCTCTCTTCTCACTACCTTGGTCTCTCTCCTCACTACACCGGTCTCTCTCCTCATTACCCTGGTCTCTCTCCTCATTCCCCTGGTCTCTCTCCTCACTACCCTGGTCTCTCTCCTCACTAGCATGGCATCTCTCCTAACTTCCCTGGTCTCTCTCCTCACTACCCTGGTCTCTATCCTCACTACCCTGAAATGTCTCCTCACTACCCGGGTCTCTCTCCTCACTACCCTGGTCTCTCTCCTTACTACCCTGGTCTCTCTCCTCATTAACATCGTCTCTCTCCCCACTACCCTGGTCTCTCTCCTCATTACCCTGGTCTCTCTCCTCACTACCCTGGTCTCTCTCTTCACTACCCTTGTCGCTCTCCTTACTACCTTGGTCTCTATCCTCATTACCGTGGTCTCTCTCCTCATTACCCTAGTCTCTCTCCTCATTACCCTGGTCTCTCTCCTCACTACCCTGGTCTCTCTCCTCACTACCCTGGTCTCTCTCCTCACTACCCTGGTCTCTCTACTCATTACCCTGGTCTCTCTCCTCATTACCCTGGTCTCTCTCCTCACTAACATGGTCTCTCTCCTCATTACCCTGGTCTCTCTCCTCACTACCCTGGTCTCTATCCTCATTACCCTGGTCTCTCTCCCCATTACCCTGGTCTCTCTCCTCACTACCCTGGTCTCTCTCCTTACTACCCTGGTCTCGCTCCTCACTACCTTGGTCTCTCGCCTCACTACCCTGGTCTCTCTCCTCTTGACCCTGGTCTCTCTCCTCATTCCCCTGGTCTCTCTCCTCACTACCCTGGTCTCTCTCCTCACTAGCATGGCTTCTCTCCTCACTACCCTGGTCTCTATCCTCACTACCCTGAACTCTCCTCACTACCCTGGTCTCTCTCCTCACTACCCTGAACTCTCCTCACTACCCTGGTCTCTCTCCTCACTACCCTGGTCTCTCTCCTCATTACCCTGGTCTCTCTCCTCATTACCCTGGTCTCTCTCCTCACTAGCATGGTATCTCTCCTCACTACCCTGGTCTCTCTCCTCACTACCCTGGTCTCTCTCCTCACTACCCTGGTCTCTCTCCTCACTACTCTTGGTCTCTCTCCCTCACTACCCTGGTCTCTCTCCTCACTAGCATGGCATCTCTCCTAACTTCCCTGGTCTCTCTCCTCACTACCCTGGTCTCTATCCTCACTACCCTGAAATGTCTCCTCACTACCCGGGTCTCTCTCCTCACTACCCTGGTCTCTCTCCTTACTACCCTGGTCTCTCTCCTCATTAACATCGTCTCTCTCCCCACTACCCTGGTCTCTCTCCTCATTACCCTGGTCTCTCTCCTCACTACCCTGGTCTCTCTCTTCACTACCCTTGTCGCTCTCCTTACTACCTTGGTCTCTATCCTCATTACCGTGGTCTCTCTCCTCATTACCCTAGTCTCTCTCCTCATTACCCTGGTCTCTCTCCTCACTACCCTGGTCTCTCTCTTCACTACCCTTGTCGCTCTCCTTACTACCTTGGTCTCTATCCTCATTACCCTGGTCTCTCTCCTCATTACCCTGGTCTCTCTCCTCACTAGCATGGTATCTCTCCTCACTACCCTGGTCTCTCTCCTCACTACCCTGGTCTCTCTCCTCACTACCCTGGTCTCTCTCCTCACTACCATGGTCTCTCTCCTCACTACCCTGGTCTCTCTCCTCACTACCCTGGTCTCTCTCCTCACTACCTTGGTCTCTTTCCTCACTACCCTGGTCTCTCTCCTCATTACCCTGGTCTCTCTCCTCATTCCCCTGGTCTCTCTCCTCACTACCCTGGTCTCTCTCCTCACTAGCATGGCATCTCTCCTCACTTCCCTGGTCTCTCTCCTCACTACCCTGGTCTCTATCCTCACTACCCTGAAATGTCTCCTCACTACCCGGGTCTCTCTCCTCACTACCCTGGTCTCTCTCCTTACTACCCTGGTCTCTCTCCTCATTAACATCGTCTCTCTCCCCACTACCCTGGTCTCTCTCCTCATTACCCTGGTCTCTCTCCTCACTACCCTGGTCTCTCTCTTCACTACCCTTGTCGCTCTCCTTACTACCTTGGTCTCTATCCTCATTACCGTGGTCTCTCTCCTCATTACCCTAGTCTCTCTCCT
>NC_088236.1:30090350-30310350 GCF_036934945.1 Oncorhynchus masou masou | reverse complement strand
AGAGAAAGAGAGTAACAGAGAGAGAGAAAGAGAGTAACAGAGAGAAGTAACAGAGAGAGAGAAGTAACAGAGAAAGATAAGTAACAGAGAGAGAGAAGAGAGGGTAACAGAGAGAGAAGAGAGAGAAGAGAAAGAGAGTAACAGAGAGAGAGAGAAGTAACAGAGAGAGAGAGAGAAAGAGAGTAACAGAGAGAGAGAAGTAACAGAGAAAGAGAGTAACAGAGAGAGAGAAGTAACAGAGAGAGAGAAGTAACAGAGAGAGAGAAGTAACAGAGAGAGAGAGAGAAAGAGAGTAACAGAGAGAGAGAGAAGTAACAGAGAGAGGGAGAGAAAGAGAATAACAGAGAGAGAGAAGTAACAGAGAGAGAGAGAAAGAGAGTAACAGAGAGAGAGAGAGAAAGAGAGTAACAGAGAGAGAAGTAACAGAGAGAGAGAAGTAACAGAGAGAGAGAGAAAGAGAGTAACAGAGAGAGAGAAGTAACAGAGAGAGAGAGAAAGAGAGTAACAGTGAGAGAGAAGTAACAGAGAGAGAGAGAGAGAGAGAGAGAGAAAGAGAGTAACAGAGAGAGAGAAGTAACAGAGAGAGAGAGAAAGAGAGTAACAGAGAGAGAGAAGTAACAGAGAGAGAAGTAACAGAGAGAGAGAGAGAGAGAAAGAGAGTAACAGAGAGTGAGAGAAGTAACACAGAGAGAGAGAACGAGAGTAACAGAGAGAGAAGTAACAGAGAGAGAGAGAGAGAGAGAAAGAGAGTAACAGAGAGAGAGAAGTAACAGAGAGAGAGAGAGAGAAAGAGAGTAACAGAGAGAGAGAAGTAACAGAGAGAGAGAGAGAGAGAGAAAGAGAGTAACAGAGAGAGAGAAGTAACAGAGAGAGAGAGAGAGAGAGAAAGAGAGTAACAGAGAGAGAGAAGTAACAGAGAGAGAAAGAGAGTAACAGAGAGAGAGAAGTAACAGAGAGAGAGAGAAAGAGAGTAACAGAGAGAGAGAAGTAACAGAGAGAGAGAGAGAGAGAAAGAGAGTAACAGAGAGAGAGAGAGAGTAACAGAGAGAGAGAGAAGTAACAGAGAGAGAGAAAGAGAGAAAGAGAGTAACAGAGAGAGAGAAGTAACAGAGAGAGAGAGAGAGAAAGAGAGTAACAGAAAGAGAGAAGTAACAGAGAGAGAGAGAGAGAGAAAGAGAGTAACAGAGAGAGAGAAGTAACAGAGATAGAGAGAGAGAAAGAGAGTAACAGAGAGAGAGAAGTAACAGAGAGAGAGAGAGAGAAAGAGAGTAACAGAGAGAGAGAAGTAACAGAGAGAGAGAGAGAGAAAGAGAGTAACAGAGAGAGAGAAGTAACAGAGAGAAAAAGAGAGTAACAGAAAGAGAGAAGTAACAGAGAGAGAAAGAGAGTAACAGAGAGAGAGAAGTAACACAGAGAGAGAGAGAAAGAGAGTAACAGAGAGAGAGAAGTAACAGAGAGAGAGAGAGAGAAAGAGAGTAACAGAGAGAGAGAAGTAACAGAGAGAGAGAAGTAACAGAGAGAGAGAGAGAGAGAGAGAGAAAGAGAGTAACAGAACGAGAGAAAAAGGTAGCTAGCCAGACAGACACCTTGATCACGATTAAAGTGCTGTCAATGACAGAGTGACATGTCCTTGAACAGAATCACCCTTAAAGTGTCCTGTCATCACATTCCAGTGTCCCATTACCGGGGGTGGGGTGGGCCAGGGGGCTGGGGGAGGCTGGTTGGGAGGACAGGGGTCGCCCTCCCCGACTAACCAGGCTTTAGTGCCCCATGACACCAAAATGAAAGCTAAGGGAGAAACAATGAAGTCATATTGGTCCCATGGTGGAGGTTGTTATGAGCATGGGAGCTGAGTGGAATGCCTGAGTGGCTGGGCTGTGGAGAGATATAGGCAATAACTTAACGGGATAGTGTATGACTGAAGGGGATAGGGTGTAACAACACAGGGAGCAGTGTGGCCACCAGTAAGATCATGCCACAGTATGAGAATGTTCTCCATTGCAACTTGGTCAAGGTGAACAATAAAACTATGCAATGCCTTGTTCCCTGCTTTACGTGTGCCGCTTACATTAACTTATAATCTTAGTCGATTTGTTTTTCATAATATGCATTTCCAAAATGCACAACTATGGTAAAGATGATCTAATTTGAGAAGGTATGTACAACCCATTACTGTAGTACTGAGGTGTGTGAACAAATAATTCTGACCAATAGTAAAATCCCTCTACCTCACTCTCTTGTGGTTAGATACACTCCTTTCCACTTTCAAAGAATTGCAAAGCTAGGAGACAGAAACTCAGTGAAAGTGAATATGAGTGTGGGCCTGGCTTGGAGCTGGGAGGGTACAATGTGATAGAAGGGCGTTAATGAGGCATAGCAGGGGATGAAATATTAAAGTTTCTAATTAAATAGAGAGACCTCTTTTGCTCCCGTCAAGGTTGTTTGGACCATTATCTCTGTCATGTGATCAGCATTGACCTGGCTCTCCGTTTAGGAGTTCCCCTGCGCTGGAGTTAACAGAACACGCGCGTGCGCGGCGCACACACACACCCATCGGAAATCTCCACCAGCCAGGTGGATGGACTTCTCCTTGCTCGTGTCTCTACTTTACTTAACTGACAACAAACACTGGAGATCTTCTAAAAGGCCTGCTACTTATGGAAACAAACAGAAAAAAGGGGGAATAGTTTGACCCGGGGACTTCTACTGTCCCTGACATTCACACCTGTTTGACTTTCCGAAGGTGAAACCTGGAGAAAGAGAAGGAGAGAGAGAATGACAAAGAGAAAGCGAGAGATTAAAAGGAGTGTAGACGAATAAGATGGAGCTGAAAAGCAGTGGGTAGTGTTTTATTCCAGCACGTAACTGAGCAGTAGCCGTTTGGATGAGAGACCTGAGGGAGGTCAGAGGTGGAGGAATACTCCTCTAATCCTCCCCTCACTGTGGAACATGAATGTGTTAGCAGCTTGTTTAGTCAGAAATGTTAAAAATGTAAAACAAACCTTGCTCTGTACATGCACTGAGCCATGGGACACAGAGACCTAGCGCCCGCATATCGCTGTATGTTAAGCAGCCAGCCATTGTGTGTGGAATAACTACTGTCCTTGCTTGAATATTTAGCACACTGTTTTATTATGCTCTCTGCGATCTCTCCTTGACATGGTTTTAATGATTTGTCTCTCCGGCTGGTGCCATTATGACTACATGCTATATAGATAAAACTGTAGTACTGGTTTGAATATTGCATGTGTGTGTTTTCTCTTTTATAGATTTGTGCCTTCATTTGCTGTTATTGTTTTGTTTATCCGTTCTCCTTAGACAGATGCACAATGTTACATAATGTATCTTAAGGTGACATTTTGACAGCAGAGGGAAGAGCAGAGATATTACCGCAGAAGACAGTATGTTTTCAAATACTTAGACTTTAGAATGGGGTTGGTGCAGAAATATGCACTGTTTACTTTAAACCCACATACTTGTGCTGCCTTTCATGGACATAACAAAAGAGATATTGGCAAAATGGTTGTTTATGTATATTATTTTAGATTGTGTATTTTTAGTGGTGTCATTATAGTGATTTTGGCAATGCTGCCTTGTCCTGAGTGACAAAACACAACAGAAGGATGAGGGAGTTGCATTTGGAGACCAATAGGTGGCACTCTGTCCCCTGTAGCAGTGTGTTTGTTGCTGATGTTCAAAGCCCAGGCAACAGCAGCACAACACAGTGGAAGAAGTGAATAGAGACCCAGAGACAGTCTAAAACCTCAACTGTCAGGCTTTGGTCTGACCAAGAACCCTGAAGGGGCCGAATGACAAATATGCACTGCTCTTCTCTGAGATAAAACGCAAAAAGCCAGCATTTAGCTATTTGTTTTGTCATTCAATATACAGGATAGGAGTTTGGCTTCCACACCCATATATTTTCAGAAAAAGAGAAAGTTAATTTATTCAATCCAACATGAGTTTTTTATATGCATTGGAGACAAACAAAAAGTGGATCCATGGTGTATAAGACCTTACTGTAATTTGGAGTATTGGATTTCTGACTGTGAATATGAGTGGTTGTCTAACCTGACAGACCTGAGGGCCTCTTCCACTGAAACTCAACAATCCATTAGTTTCTGTATCACACACAAATCAAGAGATCGAGACAAAGGTTCTGATGGTCTGACCCAGTCAAAATGGAGCGGGCAAAACAACAACAACTGAATCAACCAGGACTAGGGGCTGCCACACCTTACACAGCAGAAATAGTTTCTACATTTATAATTATGCTATTTGACAGTGAAAGATCACTCTGGAAGGACAACCATCCATCCATCTTTTTCCTTCCTTCACTCACTCTGTAGATTTTGGTTTTACAGTAATCGGATCCACAAACAGAGAAAATCTTCAGAGTGAGTGACAGTTCCTATAAGCACCTGAGTGACCAACCAGAAACAATAGTGGATACATAGATCTGGTTCTTCCGCTGCACAAACTGACATCAAGTCAACAAATATGAGGCAAATAGAGAGAGGCCCCCATCCCCATCCCCTGCCAGTGAACTGTACTAATCTTGGGTATACAGAACCAGCATGCTATGTTAGGCACCCACCACTGACCCCTTGCCCCTGAGCACAGTTACACATAAGCATGTGTGTTCAGCCCATGTTTCACTACACTGCCCATCTTCCCCCATCCTTCCTCCCCCAGAGATGTCAGCCTGATTGGATTCTGAAAGAAGGATCGAACACAGATGTCAAAGCCTCGAGGACGCCCCTGATCTTAAAGTGTGTGTGTGTGTGTGAGTTTGTGAGTGTGTGCATGCGTTCGCAGAGGAAGCAACATGAAGGTAAATGAAACAATGGAATGATAATGTAGGCTATACCAACTGAAGGGAACTAACAGTACATTGGCAGAGCCTTCAGATTGTATTCACACAACTTGAATGTGTTTTATTTGATGTTACAGCCTGAAAATAAAATGCATTACGTTTAGAGTTTGTGTCACTGGCATACACACAATACGCCATAATGTCAAAGTGGAATTATGTTTTATACATTTTGACAAATGAATACAATTGAAATGCTGAAATGTCTTGAGTCAATAAGTATTAAATTATTTTGTTATGACAAAAGCCTAAAAAAGTTCAGACGTAAAATTGTGCTTAACAAGTCACATAATAAGTTGCATGGACTCACTCCATGCAATAACGATGTTTAACATGATTTTTGAATGACTACCTCATCTCTGTACCCAACACATGCAATAATCTGTAAGGTCCCTCATTCGAGCAGTGAATTTCAAACACAAATTCAACACCAAAGACCAGGAAGGCTTTCCAATGCTTCGCAAATAAGGGCACCTATTGGTAGATGAGTACAAAGATAAAAAAGCAGACATTGAATATCCCTTTAAGCATGATGAGTTATTAATTACACTTTGGATGGTACAGCAATACACCCAGTCACTACAAAGATATAGGCGTCCTTACTAACTCTGTTGCTGAAGAGAAAGGAAACCACTCAACGATTTCACCATGAGGCCAATAGTCACTTTAAAACAGTTAGCGAATTTAATGTCTGTGGTAGAAGAAAACTGAGGATGGATCAGCAACATTGTAGTTACTCCACAAAACTAACATAATGACAGAGTGAAAAGAAGGAAGCCTGCACAAAATAAAAATGGTCCAAAACATGCATCCTATTCGCAATAAGTCACTAAAGTAAAACTGCTAGAAATGTGGCAAAGAAATGTACTTTATGTCCTGAATACCAAGCGTTATGTTTGAGGAAAATCCAACATAACACTTTGCTGAGTACCACTCTTCCTATTTTCAAGCATGGTGGTAGCTGCATCATGTTATCGGTATGTTTTGCTTGTCATCTACAAGAACTAGAAACAGAAATATGAGCTAAGCACAGGAAAAATGCTAGAGAAAAATCTGGTTGAATCGGCTTTCCAACAGACACTGGGAGACAAGTTCACCTTTCAGCAGGACAATAACCTAAAGCACAAGGCCATATACACTGGAGCTGCTTACTAAGATAACATTGAATGTTCCTGATTGGCCTAGTTACAGTTTTGACTTAAATCAAATCAATTTGTATTGGTCAAATACACATATATAGCAGATGTTTTTGCGGGTGTAGCGAAAGGGTTGTGTTCCAGCAGTGCAGTAATATCTAACAATTCACAACAATACACATAGATCTAAAAGTAAAATAATGGAATTAACAAATATATAAATATTAGGAGCAATGTCAGAGTATAAATATATATGTGATGGGATGTATAGACATTATAGACATTATGGACAGTATGTGGATAGAATATTCAATATATCTGTGGAATACGTAGGATAGAATAGTATAAATACAACAATAGTTTAATAGGATGGCATTGACTAGAATACAGTATATACATTTGAAATGAGTAAAAGTATGTAAACATTAAAGTGACCAGTGTCCATTATTAAAGTGACCAGTGATTCCATGACTATGTACATAGGGCAGCAGCCTCTAAGGTGCAGGGTTGAGTAACAGGGTGGTAGCCGGCTACTGGCAGTGACTAAGTTCAGAGCATGGTACTGGATGGGTGCCGGCTACTAATAGCTATTTAACAGTCTGATGGCCTTGAGATAGAAGCTGTTTTTCAGTCTTTCGATCCCAGCTTTGATGCACCTGTACTGACCTCGCCTTCTGGATGGTAGCGGGGTGAACAGGCAGTGGCTCGGGTGGTTGCTGTCCTTAATGATATTTTTGGCCTTCCTGTGACATCGGGTGCTGTAGATGTCCTGGAGGGAAGGTAATGTGCCCCCGGTGATGTGTTGGGAAGACCGTATCACCCCCTAGAGAGCCCTGTGGTTGCGGGCGGTGCAGTTGCCATACCAGATGGTGAAACAGCCCGACAGGATGTTCTCAATGGTGCATCTGTAAAGGTTTGTGAGGGTCTTAGGGGCCAAACCAAATCAGCCTCCTTCACCACACTGTCTGTGACCATTTCAGATTGTCAGTGATGTGCACGCCGAGGACCTTGAAGCTTTTCACTTCTCCACTGCGGCCCGTCGATGTGTGCATGGAGAATGGTGTTATTTCTATTAAAAAATAAATAAAGTATATGTTTTTTCCACTTGGAACCGGTAGGTTTGCGAGACCTTATTCATGGTTTCCTCATGTGTAAAGGTGGTGGAATTATTAGGGAATTAAGTCAAGGTCAGAATATGGCGTATCTGTAGACACATCTCCGCAAAACATTCATTTATTTGATTTCCACTCCAAACTAATAGCGGATGAATATCACGCTATTCTCATGCTTAAGTTCAAGGTCAGAATACACATATAGAGAGAAAAGTGCCTAAAAGGGGAATTACCTTCCATTTACACGCGCTTAACTTGGGTCGGAATGGGGCCCATGGTGAAAACAACACAGCACAGCCTTCACCTTCAATTTCCATCTTGGGAGCAGTTACTCAAAGTGTGGCTAGATTGGCTTTCAGGTGCCTGTCTGCAGTGTCACATTTTTAAATATGTCACCATCATTATAGAATTGTACATAATGTACAGGGAAGTAAAATATTAGGTAGCTTACATGACTTTCTCACATCTGCACAATCTTGGGAATATTGCAGTAGTTCTTGAATGTGCTCATTTCAACCTAATTGTTTTATGGTACAGGAAGTGGTGTTGTGGTTTGCGTTGACCTGAGACAGGGTTTGTTCCTCCAACCATCTGCACTAAGGGCCTACTTATGGAGCCAGGGCCCCCTGCCTAGGTTAAATGCACCCTCAGCCATATAAGCACTGTGAAGTCAACTCATATCTAGCTGCTTAATGACTTGGAGCCGCTGTAGTGCAGACATTCCTCCCCTTGCTGCTTCAGATCACTTGTTTGACTGAGATTATTTTTTGGACACGCTGCAGATTCCATGGAGATGATGATGATGGGATAAATGATGATGTTAGTGTTATGTTCGTTATATAGCTCCTGTGAGTTTGTTGTGTGTGTTTTCTTGACTCCGTATTGTTATCCTGAAGGGCCACCGTACTTTGAGGAAACGTTGTTATGCTAGCTCAGTAACGTGAGCATGTAATAGACATTTATAAAGAACAATGTCTCGTTCTACTAGCACAACATTGGCGATGAGACTGGCTGATCCTGCAGCCGTCATCCCCACCATCTCTCTGCCACCTCCGGACCCATTTCTGCCTCGCTCAGTCATTCCCTGGGAGAACGGAAAGACTGGTTGGAAATGTACCTTCTAGTCATAGGACTGGATACTGTTGCCGGTAGCAGGAAAGGTGCTATCCTCCTACACTGCCTCGGAGAGGAGGGGCACAACATTTTCAGCCGTTTGGGACCTGCAGCTTCATATAAAGAAACAATAGCAGCTCTCAACTGACATTTTTCTCAACTGACGCCTGCTATTCAAACAATGACGTCAGCGAGCTTGTGAGTCAGCTTAACAGTTTGTAGCTGATTTGAAAGCTCAAGCACAGTCATGTAATTTTGGAACAATACAAGACAAACTAATAAGAGATCAGCTGATTGAAAACACTTCCAACCCCAAGTACAAGTTACTTGAAGATGCTAATTGGTAATTGGTAATTCACTCACACTTGCTCTACAAATTGAGTCAGCCACTGAATGTGCTGCTAAAATAGCTGAAACACAAGCTTACCCCATAACAAGTGCAAGCATTAGAGAGCAGTCAGTGCAGCAGATACTAGCTATGACGGGTGTGACACAGTCTCAACCGCCACAATACTGCTTGCATGGCCCCACTAATGGCGCCAGCAGAGGCGCTGTGGAAACTGTGGATCTACACGTCATGCTATAAGGGCTCCAGATTGCTCAGCTTAGGGCCAGATATGTAGATGCTGTCAAAAGTTTCATTTTTTTTAACCAAGTGGTTCTTGTCCACACCTGCTGACGTATCAGCGCAACCAGGTGACTATGAAGCCAAACACACAGGCAGTGATCCATACAGTGGGGCCCCACTCAGTGAACTTTATTATGTGCCCTCTCTAACTGGAAGAGAGCTGTGTCCCTGAAAGAGAGCGACCGGGGTCTACATATTTTATTGGTTTGTGACTCACTGACACCGCCCTCGGTTAGAGGGGAATAAAGCAGGCCAGACCCCAGCAGTGGAGAGCAGGCATGGCGGCGGCGGTTCCCCATATGAGACAGGCAAGTCCCCCAGTGCAGAAAGCAGAGGATGGCCCTGGGAAAGCTTGGGGCGGACCCTAACGGTACACCCAGGGTCAGGGCCTTTATCAGGAGGCAGTGCTGGTGAGTCTCCTGAGGGGGAATAGGCTTTGTCTTGCCCTCTTCACGACTGTCTTAGGGTGTTTGGACCATGATAGCTTTTTGGTGATGTGGACACCAAGGAACTTGAAGCTCTCAACCTGTTCCACTACAGCCTCGTCAATGAGAATGGGGGTGTGCTCAGTCCTCCTTTTCCTGCAGTCCATAATCATCTCCGTTGTCTTGATAACTTTGAGGGAGAAGCTGTCCCTGCACCACACGGTCAAGTCTCTGACCTCCTCCCTATAGGCTGTCTCATCGTTGTCAGCGATCAGGCCTATCACTGTTGTGTCATCAGTAAACTTGATGATGGTGTTGGAGTCGTGCCTGGCCATGCAGTCATGAGTGAACAGGGAGTACAGGAGAGGACTGAGCACGCACCTGTGAGGGGCCCCCGTGTTGAGGATCAGCGTGGCGGATGTGTTGTTACCTAACCTTACCACCTGGGGGCGGCCTGTCAGGAAGTCCAGGATCCAGTTGCAGAGGGAGGTGTTTAGTCCCAGGGTCTAGTGAACGCTGAGCTGAGCTGTAGTCAATGAATAGCATTCTCACATAGGTGTTCCTTTGTCCAGGTGGCAAAGGGCAGTGTGGAGTGCAATAGAGATTGCATCATCTGTGGATCTGTTGGTGTGGTATGCAAATTGGATCGGGTCTAGGGTTTCTGGGATAATGGTGTTGATGTGAGCCCTGACCAGCCTTTCAAAGCACTTGTTAGCTACAGATCTGAGTGCACAGGGACTATGTTTATAAATATGCACAGGACTCTGCCCCTTTTCTTACCAGAGGCCGCTGTTCTATCCTGCCAGAAAAAAAATGTAAAACCCACAGCTGCATGTTAATCATGTTGTCGTTCAGCCCCGACTCTGCGAAACATATGATATTACAGTTTTTAATGTACCGTTGGTAGGATATACGTGCTCGTAGTTCTTCTATTTTATTATTGATTGATTGTACGTTGGCTAATAGGAATGATGACAAAGGTAGATTACCCTCTCGGCGACGGATCCTTACAAGGCACCCGGACCGTCATCCACGATACCCCTGTCTTTTCCTCCTGCGAATGACAGCGATAAGGGCCTTGTCGGGTGTCTGGATTAAATTCTTCCTGTCCAACTTGTTGAAGAGGAAGAATTCCTCCAGTACAAGGTGAGTAATCGCTGCCCTGATATCAAGAAGCTCCTTTTGGACATAAGACACGGTGGTAGAAACATTATGTACAAATAAGTTACAAATTAAAAAAACATACAAAATAGCACAATTGGTTACGGGATCATAAAATGGCCGCCATCTCCTTCGGCGCCATTCCATTCCATACACACGGGGTTGTTGGGGATATGGCCCCACTCGTTGTCCAATAGTATCCCACAGGGGAAGGAGAGGGGCCATAGGGTTCATGCTGCACCGCTGGCAGGCATGAGGCTCCCATAGGCTCCAGAGATGGGTTATAGTCCACATGGTAATAGTTCACTGGACACCACTACAGCCACCATACTGAAGCTGTGTCAGCAAAGTCATAAATCCGACGAGACAAAGGACCATCAAAATGAGCGACCTAGCTCTACATATTTTACTTGTTTGTGACTCACTAAATAAAGCAGCCCAAGAGTTAACAAACACAGGAACTTAATTTAAACACACCGAGGAAGATGAACATGGGAATTCACATGGGGATGTACACGTGGGATGAAACGTGGGAGAGGTTGTGGACTGACAGTGTGTAGCTTTAGGTTGTTAGGTGCTAATAACAGTCATCGTCAGGGAATTTGTAATAGTCCCCACTCTCCTTGACACCGGTGCCAAGTCTTTTTTGCTAAATGCAGCAACATATAACCAGTTCTTCCAGCACTTACAGAAGAACGGCCAGAGGTAGATAAACATGTCTGCCTCCTTCACCTCCCAGTACATTATGGTTCCAAGGCCATGGACTCCTTCCCATTTCACGTCACATGCCAGGGCACAAACACCATTGGCCTGGACCTTTTTGTCAGTCTTGGATTCTCTCTTTAGTACAACAGTGGGGCCAAGACATGTGTCCTCCCCGTGACACCAACCGTATCCAGAGCTGTTCAGTGAGTTGAAATGCTTGAATGCATTCACACAAACACTGCTCTTGGACCCCAAGGTTTCTCTTGTAATTCAACCACAGAGTCGGATTCCCCTGGCCTTCAGCAAAGATGTAGAGGAGGATCTCCAACGCCTTGTGACAGAGGTCCTAATCGAACCCATCGACATCTCTTCTTGGATGTTGAACCTGGTGATGGTTCAGAAGAAATCTGGGGGGCATCAGAACCTGCGTTGACATGCGAGAAGTCAACAAAGCAGATGTGTCAAATATCCACTGAGGAGCTGACAACACACTTATCTACAAGTGCATTGAGTTCAGCACCAAGTTGCTTTCAGAAGATCACCGGCTGCCCCGGTGTTGTGGTCTACCTGGATGACGTTGTGGTGCTGCCTTTTGCAGGTGTTCACCAGCCTCAACCGCCATCACCTCACACTGACATGTTTGAGTTCTCCATGTCAACCATAGACTTTGTGAGGTTCTGGGTGTCATCCACTGGCATCTCTCAGCTGCAATCGAAAATGGATGCCATCCTCAAAGTGCCCGCCCCTACAATAGATTCACAGTTGTCTTCGTTCCTAGCCATGACCATTTACTACATGCAGTGTCTACCAGAATACTCCTTCATCACGTCACTGCTGCGACAGCATCTTAAGCAGGATGCTCCTTGGGACTGGACTCCTGTCAGGCAGCGATCGAGCTAAATCGTCTTCTCACCATGTCCCTGACCATGGCTCACTTTCACTTGAACTGCCCCATGCTGGTGATCTGTGATGGCAGTGGATATGAGGGCCATCCTGTCTCAGCTGCATGATGGTGTGGAAAAGCCCATAGCTTCGCCTCTCACGCCCTCTGACAGAGCAAAAGGACTCAATTGGGGAGTGCGAGGCTCTCGCTTGCACCTGGGCTTGTGAACGGGGGCATCTCTACCTTTATGGTTGCTTCTTCACCCTAAGACCATCAAGCCCTAAAATCCCTGATGTCCACCACTGGCAAGGGACACAGACCCCTCGGTCTCCGTAGGTGGTCAGATCACCTTCAACAGTACTATTTCCAAGTACAGTTCACTCCAGGAAAAGTAAATGTTGTAGCAGACTTCCTTTCCGCACATTTATTTTATTTTTATTTTTATTTCACCTTTATTTAACCAGGTAGGCAAGTTGAGAACAAGTTCTCATTTACAATTGCTACCTGGCCAGGATAAAGAAAAGCAGTTCGACACATACAACGACACAGAGTTACACATGGAGTAAAACAAACATACAGTCAATAATACAGTATAAACAACTCTATATACGATGTGAGCAAATGAGGTGAGATAAGGGAGGTAAAGGCAAAAAAAGGCCATGGTGGCAAAGTAAATACAATATAGAAAGTAAAACACTGGAATGGTAGATTTGCAATGGAAAATGTGCAAAGTAGAAATAAAAATAATGGGGTGCAAAGGAGCAAAATAAATAAATAAATTAAATACAGTAGGGAAAGAGGTAGTTGTTTGGGCTAAAATATAGGTGGGCTATGTACAGGTGCAGTAATCTGTGAGCTGCTCTGACAGTTGGTGCTTAATTAAAGCTAGTGAGGGAGATAAGTGTTTCCAGTTTCAGAGATTTTTGTAGTTCGTTCAAGTCATTGGCAGCAGAGAACTGGAAGGAGAGGCGGCCAAAGAAATAATTGGTTTTGGGGGTGACTAGAGAGATATACCTGCTGGAGCGTGTGCTACAGGTGGGAGATGCTATGGTGACCAGCGAGCTGAGATAAGGGGGGGACTTTACCTAGCAGGGTCTTGTAGATGACATGGAGCCAGTGGGTTTGGCGACGAGTATGAAGCGAGGGCCAGCCAACGAGAGCGTACAGGTCGCAATGGTGGGTAGTATATGGGGCTTTGGTGACAAAACAGATTGCACTATGATAGACTGCATCCAATTTGTTGAGTAGGGTATTGGAGGCTATTTTGTAAATGACATCACCAAAGTCGAGGATTGGTAGGATGGTCAGTTTTACAAGGGTATGTTTGGCAGCATGAGTGAAGGATGCTTTGTTGCGAAATAGGAAGCCAATTCTAGATTTAACTTTGGATTGGAGATGTTTGATATGGGTTTGGAAGGAGAGTTTACAGTCTAACCATACACCTAAGTATTTGTAGTTGTCCACGTATTCTAAGTCAGAGCCGTCCAGAGTAGTGATGTTGGACAGGCGGGCAGGTGCGGGTAGCGATCGGTTGAAGAGCATGCATTTAGTTTTACTTGTATTTAAGAGAAATTGGAGGCCACGGAAGGAGAGTTGTATGGCATTGAAGCTTGCCTGGAGGGTTGTTAACACAGTGTCCAAAGAAGGGCCAGAAGTATACAGAATGATGTCATCTGCGTAGAGGTGGATCAGAGACTCACCAGCAGCAAGAGCGACCTCATTGATGTATACAGAGAAGAGAGTCGGTCCAAGAATTGAACCCTGTGGCACCCCCATAGAGACTGCCAGAGGTCCGGACAGCAGACCCTCCGATTTGACACCCTGAACTCTATCAGAGAAGTAGTTGGTGAACCAGGCGAGGCAATCATTTGAGAAACCAAGGCTGTCGAGTCTGCCGATGAGGATGTGGTGATTGACAGAGTCGAAAGCCTTGGCCAGATCAATGAACACGGCGGCACAGTAATGTTTCTTATCGATGGCGGTTAAGATATCGTTTAGAACCATGAGCGTGGCTGAGGTGCACCCATGACCAGCTCTGAAACCAGATTGCATAGCAGAGAAGGTATGGTGAGATTCGAAATGGTCGGTAATCTTGGCTTTCGAAGACCTTAGAAAGACATGGTAGGATAGATATAGGTCTGTAGCAGTTTGGGTCAAGAGTGTCCCCCCCACTTTGAAGAGGGGGATGACCGCAGCCGGTCATTACCTTGCAGCCGGTAGGTGCCACCCACATCCGTACCACTTTCTACCACCTGCAGGCAAACAGGGTCACCTACATCCGTACCGCTTTCTACCACAAGAAGCACAGAGCTCAGCCGTCAATCATCAATGTGTCTGACTGGGTCACCTCATTGGGCCAACAAACATTCTGGTGCTCTCCAAGGCAGGTCAATCGTCAACTGGGCCCAGTGACATTTCAAATGGCAGATGGATCTCTTTGGTACACCTCTGCTCCCAATGTGGCCACTGCTCCAATAGTCATGCAGGGCATTCCTGTTGTCATACCACCTGCTCAGCCTCCTGAGCTTACAGCCGGCTCTCGCTGCCCCTGAGCCCAGACCTCTCAGGGCCTTTGAACGCGCTGGGCATTTTCAGGACTTTAATGCTGTCTTTTATACATAGACTTTGGGAGTGGAGGGTAAATGTTATTCTATAGCTCCTATGAGTTTGTTGTTTGTGTCTTTTTGACTCGTATTGTTATCCTGAATGGCCACCGTACTTTGAGAAAATGTTGTTGTTATGCTATCTCAGTAATGCAAATATGTTAGAATGATAGTTTATAAACCCAAGAACAAAGTCTCATTCTTCCAACACAACAGTTAGATCTGGCCATCACTGACCAAAGCTACAAAGCTAGAGTACTACAATGCTACGATGCTCCAGAGATGCTGGCTCCTCTTTTTGCTCTGGCTTCTCTTTTCCAATATGCTACAACTAAATTCCCCCTTATCTCAGAATCTTAGATGTTCTGCTGTCATTCCTGCTACATCAATGCACTTTTGACTGAATTCCCAGATAACTTACTACTGTTTTAGACTATAAACTATACGTGTCATATAAAGTAATGTGACAGTTTATGAACCACTTATAACCCCTCCATAAATCTTTTATAGAATATTATTAAGTGAAGTGTTACCGATTAGTGTTACTGTTGTCAGAGGCTGTGTAACAGTTAGGCAGTTATGATGTGTGATGTGAAGGTCAGTGTGTACCGTGTGAAATGTGTATACCGTGTTTACCATATGTGCAGGAGGGAGCAGGCAGTTTCACTGGAGATCATCATGTCACTCTAACTGAGCTATGCAGATGAGCGAATCATTCCGTCAGCCAGAACACCATCACTCTGCTATGCTCCGGTCGCTCTCCTCTCTGCCTCCTCCCTCCCTCCATCCCTCCCTCAGCCAAATAGCCTACAAGTCTCCTTGGCACAGTCAGAAGAGTCACATCCCCAAACTGCCCACTTGTTTATTTCCTGTAACGCCTCAGAGCAGGAAAATTCCATGATCACTGTCCCAGCTCCTCAAGGCCACCTGAAGGTCCCCTCCTCTTCTCAGCCCTCTCTCTAGCTGTCTGAGGTGAAAGAGGAAGAGGGGAAGAGAGTGAGCGTGGTAGGGAGAAGAGGAGAGAAAGAGAGCGAGAGGGATGGAGAAAGAGAGAACGAGAGAGAGAGGTAGAGGGAAGGAAGGTGGGGTGGGCAGGCCGTGAAATTAGTCCAACAGTGGTGATGCCGCTGAGCTTCCACCAAGGCCTCAGCCTCACTGCTGAAATTGGTGCCCCCCCACCCGCAGTCCCTTCCTGTCTCTTCTTTTCAGGTCTGTTGCACACGGGGTGGAAAAAAATCGTATTTATCACCTGTCAGCATTTGGCAGCCCTGAGTTACGTTACGCAGGACAGCATAAAATTATCATACACAAGCATGAAATTACAAAACCGCCCGGGGACCCCAAAACAAAATTCTTTCATTTCCCCCCAAAAAGGCTGGAGGGTGTTTGGTGGTGAATATGGAGGGAGAGGGGAAACAGGTGTGGGGTGGAGAGGTACACTGGGGGGCTGTTGGTTAGTTCTGAGAGGACATTGCAAATCATGTCCTTCATGGCCATTATGGTAAAGTCAAGCCAACGAGGATTCAGAGGAAGACTGGAGCAGCATGGGATGTGCCAAGGTTATGACTTGCTAGAGCCAAGTCTGACTAAGAGTCCAAAGCTATATGAACTATTTAAATCCATCAACATCACCGTACAAGTGATATACACCAGCATTTGAGTTATTTACTGTAGTACATGCATTAATACAGTATGATACCATCCCAACAGCCATTCAAAGTGTCCCGCGTCACCAATGGGGATTGAAGATGCCGACACAGACTGCGCGACCCTCTGTTGGCACCATGGCTCATCCCTTGACTGTGTGTGTGTGTGTGTGTGTGTGTGTGTGTGTGTGTGTGTGTGTGTGTGTGTGTGTGTGTGTGTGTGTGTGTGTGTGTGTGTGTGTGTGTGTGTGTGTGTGTGTGTGTGTGTGTGTGTGAAGGGATGACATTGACGGCGGAGGGAGATGAGAGGAAAGGTGGCTTTAGAGAGGTCATCCATAATGCTGTGGGTATACTAAATACTTCATTAATGCCACACAGGAAATGGAGGGTCAATATTTATAGACCCTGAGCAGAGCACTATGTAGATACGGTATCTATTGGCTTGCATTCTCCAGGAGGGAATCAAATTAAGTCAATGAGGGGCTGGAGTTTTTCTCTCTCTCTCTTAGTCTCTCAATCGGACATTTCTGCAATGATCGCTGCTGGTGGCGGTGAGCCATCCGCTTGACCCGAGCTTTAGGGAGCGAAAGGAAGGCTTATGCGGCTGAGAGAGCATGTAAGTAGCCTACTGTACCACAAGACAGTTAAAGCAGAAGACCAAACCTGTTCAAAAGTCGGCTTGCCACTTTGCAGAAATACAAGCGCCTTGAGTACAATGTATGTAGTCAATAAAGTTTATAATGTGAAATGTCTGTCTTCAACTACAGTCTTTTGAGCATGTGTAAGGTACATTGAGTTTGTGTTTGAGGCTGGAGTCAATAGGAAACGTTGAGACTATTCTTTACATGAAAAAGACAGAGAGGGAAAGTGTAGTGTGTATGTGTGGTTGTGTGCACATGCATGTGTGTGTGTTTGTGAATGAGAGAGATAAACAGAGAGCGAGAGAGAGACAGACAGACAAAGGTGTGGAGGTATTCCCATAATTCCTGCGTGTCGGCATGGCTGTTAGGAGCTCAGGTGGTTGAGCGTTTGCCCTGGCCAGGCCTCATCAACGTGAAGGGCGGACTCATCCTTTCTGCATCTCTCCTCTCCTCCGCTTGATTAATTGGGTTCCAAAAATGCCGGTGGAATACGTAATGTTTCCTTCACAACACCCCTCCCTCTGCTCCACTCTCCTCTCATCTATTCCTCTCTCCACCACTCTCCGCTCCGTCTCCACTGCCTATCCCTCCCTCCCTCTCCCTCCCCCCCTTCATCCCACTCTCTATCATTCTCTCTCTCTCCCTCTAATTCTCTCTCTCTCCCTCCCCCTTTCTCCCTCTGTGCTGGCAATTTCCAAATACATTAGCATCCACTTGGTATTCCAGGCAGGCAAAGAAAAAAATGAAGAAATCTGAAAAACAATTTAACAATAATAATGACGCTGATGATAAAACTAATTATACCCAGGGATGGCAGATGAGAAAAAAGGGAAAGAGGCAGCAGCAGCAGCTCTCTTAATTTGATTCCCCAACGGTGGATGATATCAGGTGCCATTTGACGAGGGGACGCAATGAGTGTGTTCTGCACAGTGGACCTGTGTGGGATACTCCGGACTGAAACATTGTGTGTGAGATTGTGTGTATGTGAGTGTGTGTGTGTCTCAACGACTGAGACAATGTTTTTGGTACTCTGGACTGATGTGTGTATGTGTATGTGTTTGAAAGACAGCGGGAAGTGTTTATGCTCTTTTAAAATAGACAACATCACATCTTTACACATACAAAAAACTCAGTTAACACTGTACACTGAGTGACATAGCCTCCATCTACCTCATGCATATTTCTAGCTACATGTTTCTCTCTTCCTTGAAGCGTTCTCTACCACACAGCCAGTCCCCCGGGACAGTGACTGACACATCCCCTCTTTGGGATGGGAGTCCTAAATATTTATCTCGTGGGGGTATATATCAGAATATTTCCTGTATCCTCCATCATCTAGTCCTGATGGCTCCTCCATCAGAGCCGCCTGGCTGATATGATAACCTTCTCATTAGGATAAATACTTGGTGTGGACTGTTTCACTCTCCCACCAACTTATGTTGCATTATCACGGCTGTCATCAGACGTGCTATGCTGTGTCTCTTTGTATTATTTACAAAGCCGCTTTGCAGCTCTCATTCTGTCTTCATAATTCAATCTCTTCTGACGCGGTATATCATTGATGAAAGAATATCTCGTTTTGGGGATGACAAAGGATAGTTTGGAGTTTAGATTTGGAGGTGTGTATGGTGGTTAAAGAAAGGAGAGAGAGAGAGAAAGAGAGAGAGAGAGAGGGGTTTGATAGAAGTGAGAGGAGGCAGAGTCCAGTGGCTGCATTGATTTAATTTGTGCGATGGCGAGGCATCTCTTTTAACGATCACTAAATTGTTTTCTGACAGAACCCCACCAAGCAATTTCTCCCCCCGACATTTGATTTACATATGATCTTTAAACACCGGCGAGGCCGCGCTAGCTATTTGGTTATCATTCAAATCACTCGCCTCCCGTGTCATGCGCTGGGATAGGTCACTCTCCAGATGCTGGCTCCTGAGACAAGCTGGGAGAGATAGAGGCGAGAGGGGGAAGAAGAGGAATGTATAACTCATGAAATAAATTGTTTAAGGGGTAAAATCAATTGCTTCGCTGCCTGCAATGAAGATCTAGTGGTTCATTTAGCATAGACCCTGCAAGCCTGGGCATTAGCAACCAAAAAGGGACTGGGAATCTAATTGGTTCTAAGTTAAGTAGTGTACAGTAATGGACATAGAGTCACTCCAAGGACCCTAATTGAAGTAGTGTACAGGGTAATTCCACAATAACATGAGACTCAGATTATTCACTTCAAAAACAATTTATTTAATAGTTTAACAAACCTTACCACTCTATGCACAAGGACTAATTTTAACAATTTCCACTAAACATTTTACCAAAACATATTTACTGGAAGAATTGTGCAGATGTAAAGTTTGGTAAGAGAATGACACCTTGTGTCAGGTTGTGCGCTACTGGTACAGAAGTCAGGTGCAGGAGAGCAGAGAGTTGTGATCAGGCGCACACTTTATTTAGCAGAAGCAACAACAGACGGACGCAACTGCGTCAAAAAACCTCCAGCCAATGGCAAAAGTGAAAAGCGCGAGAACAGTCACAATAATGCAAATGTTTAACAATTAAACATACTTTGGGTTAAACAAGGTACCCGGGGAAAAATCACCCTGGCGCGTCACACAAAACACTTAACAAAACAATTCCACACAAATACATGGGGGGAACAGAGGGAAAATATATTTAGTGTGATTAGGGAATGTAAACTAGGTGTGCTGGGAACCAGACAAAACAAATGGAACAATGAAAAGTGGAGCGGCGATGGCTAGAAGACCGGTGATGTCGACCGCCGACCGCTGCCCGAACAAGGAGAGGAGCCGACTTCGGCGGAAGTCGTGACAATACCCCCCCCCCTGACTTCTGTTGACTCCACAACATGGCGGGTATCTGTATGGCTTGTTGGTGGCTGAGTGCCTTATTCAGATTATTCCATGGTGTGCTTTCGCTGTAAAGCTTTTTTGAAATATGACACAGCAGTTGCATTAAGGTTAAGTATATCTTTAATTCCATGCATAACACTTGTATTTTCATCAACATTTATGATGAGTATTTCTGTAAATTGATGTGGCTCTCTGCAAAATCACCGTATGTTTTGGAAGCAAAACATTACTGAACATAACACGCCAACGTAAACTAAGATTTTTGGATATAAATATGAACTTCATCAAACAAAACATACATCTATTGTGTAACATGAAGTCCTATGAGTGCCATCTGATGAAGATCATCAAAGGTTAGTGATTAATTTTATCTCTATTTCTACCTTTATGTGGCTCCCCTCTTTGGCTGGAAAAATGGCTGTGTTTTCTGTGACTAGGCACTGACCTAACATAATCGCAAGGTATGTTTTCGTAGTAAAGCCTTTATGAAATCGGACACTGTGGTGAGATTAACAACAAGTTTATCTTTTAAATGGTGTATAATACTTGCATGTTTGAGGAATTTTAATGATGATATTTCTGTTGTTTGAATTTGGCGCCCTGCACTTTTACTGGCTGTTGTCAAATCGATCCCGTTAACGGGATTTCAGCCGCAAGAAGTTAAATGGCCCCATAAACCACGGACCCAGCTTCCTGCAGGGCAGGCAGAGGGGCAGGTTTCGGGTCGAGACCCAGACCTGGTGCGGTGACGGTCCGCGCAGGTTATTTGGCACAGCGCGGCCCACTGGAGGTGAACATGGGCGGCTTCCAATGTCTCCTGCATGCGCCTGAACCAGTCGTCCACCGCAGGAGCATCGTTCAGACTCTGATGGCACATTGCCAGAACCGGCTGGTACCCCAATACGCACTGGAAGTAGGAGAGGTTAATGGAGGAGTGGCAGAGCGAGTTCTGCGCCATCTCTGCCCAGGGCACGAACGCCGCCCACTCCCCCGGCCGGTCCTGGCAATAATACCGCAGAAACCTGCACACATCCTGTTTCACTCTCTCCACCTGCCAATTACTATCGGGATGAAAACCTGAGGTAAGGCTGATCGAGACCCCCAGACGTTCCATGAACGCCTTCCAGGCCCTCGACGCGACCTGGGGACCCTGATCAGACACTATATCCTCAGGCACCCCGTAGTGCCGGAAGACATGTGTAAACAAGGCCTCCGCAGTCTGAAGGGCCGTAGGGAGACTGGGCAGAGGAAGGAGACGGCAGGATTTATAGAAACAATCCCTGGTCCACCAGGACCGTGGTGTTTCCCTGTGAGGGAGGAAGATCAGTCAGAAAATCTACCAACAGGTGTGACCAAGGCCGTTGTGGAAAGGGTAAGGGATGTAGCTTACCTCTGGACAGGTGTCTAGGAGCCTTACACTGGGCGCACGCTGAGTCCTTTGCCAAGGTAGGCCACCAGTACATCCCACTCAGACAGCGCACCGTCTGACCGATCCCCGGATGACCAGAGGAGGGTGACTTGTGGGCCCAATAGATCAACTGGTCACGGACAGCAGACCGAACGTACAGACGCCCGATGGGACACTGGAGGGGAGCAGGCACTGTACGTAACGCCTGCTCAATGTCCGAGTCCAGCTCCATTACGACTGGCACTACCAGGCAGGAAGCCGGGAGTATGGGAGTCTGATCCATGGGCCGCTCCTCTGTGTCATACAGCAGGGACAGTGCGTCTGCCTTCACATTTTGGGAACCTGGTCTGTAGGACAGGGTGAACACAAAATGGGTAAAAAAACATGGCCCACCTTGCCTGACGAGGATTCAGTCTCCTCGCTGCCCGGATGTACTCCAGGTTGCGGTGGTCAGTTCAGATGAGAAAAGGGTGTTTAGCAACCTCAAGCCAATATCTCCAGGCCTTCAAAGCCTTACCCACAGCCAACAGCTCCCGGTCCCCCACATCATAGTTCCGCTCCGCAGGGCTGAGCTTCTTTGAGAAGAAAGCACAGGGGCGGAGCTGCCTGAGTGCTGAGAGAGCACGGCTCCTGTCCCAGCTTTGGACACGTCCACCTCCACTATGATTGCCAAAGATGGACCTGGATGGACCAGCACTGGAGCCGAGGTAAACAGAGCCCTTAGGTTCCCAAAAGCCCTGTCCGCCTCAGCCGACCACTGCAAACGTACAGGACCCCCCTTCACCAGTGAGGTAATGGGAGCCGCCACCTGGCCAAAACCCTGGATAAATCTCCGGCAGTAATTGGCAAACCCTAAAAACCGCTGCACCTCCTTTACAGTGGTGGAAGTCGGCCAATTACGCACGGCTGAAATGCGGTCATTATCCATCTCCACCTCTAAGGTGGAAATGCGATACCCTAGGAAGGAGACGGCCTGCTGAAAGAACAGGCATTTCTCAGCCTTAACGTACAGGTCATGCTCCAACAGTCGTCCAAGCACCACGTGCTCAATGATCATGAGGAAGGTGAGGGATCACCCCAGAACTACATGGCAGGACCTGGTCAATGACCTGAAGAGAGCTGGGACCACAGTCTCAAAGAAAACCATTAGTAACACACTACGCCGTCATGGATTAAAATCCTGCAGCACACGTAAGGTCCCCCTGCTCAAGCCAGCGCATGTCCAAGCCCGTCTGAAGTTTGCCAATGACCATCTGGAGGAGAGGATCCAGAGGAGGAATGGGAGAAGGTCGTGTGGTCTGATGAGGAAAAAATGTAGCTTTTTGGTCTAAACTCCACTCGCCGTGTTTGGAGGAAGAAAAAGGATGAGTTCAACCCCAAGAACACCATCCCAACCGTGAAGCATGGAGGTGGAAACATCATTCTTTGGGGATGCTTTTCTGTAAAGGGGACAGGACGACTGCACCGTATTGAGCGGAGGATGGATGGGGCCATGTATTGCGAGATCTTGGCCAACAACTTCCTTCCCTCAGTAAGAGCATTGAAGATGGGTCGTGGCTGGGTCTTCCAGCATGACAACGACCCGAAACACACAGCAAGGACTAAGGACTGGCTCCGTAAGAAGCATCTCAAGGTCCTGGAGTGGCCTAGCCAGTCTCCAGACCTGAACCCAATAGAAAATCTTTAAAAGGAGCTGAAAGTCCGTATTGCCCAGCGACAGCCCCGAAACCTGAAGGATCTGGAGAAGATCTGTATGGAGGAGTGGGCCAATATTCCTGCTGCAGTGTGTGCAAATGTGGTCAAGAGCTACAGGAAATGTATGATCTCTGTAATTGCAAACAAAGGTTTCTGTACCAAATATTATGTTCTGCTTTTCTGATGTATCAAATACTTATGTCATGCAATAAAATGCTAATTAATTACTTAAAAATCATACAATGTGATTTTCTGGATTTAGATTCCGCCTCTCACAGTTGAAGTGTACCTATGATAAAAATTACAGACCTCTACATGTTTTGTAACTAGGAAAACCTGCAAAATCGGCAGTGTATCAAATACTTGTTCTCCCCACTGTATATATATATAACCGCTGCACCTATATATATATTACTGTCTGTGTATATGTACTGTATGTGTGCATGCTGTATAATATAAAGCAAGCCCTTTGTACTGTTTGTCACATTTGTCCGCACCTAAGGGTATACTTTGCTTCTTATTTAATGGCAAAACTGCACACTTTGATATGCAGAAATACTCTTTAATTCATTTTCTCTATCTCAGTCAAGGAATTCCAGACATATAATAAAATATATTACTGCAATCATTACCACCAATCTGTGAGTTTGAATTGGTGGGTTTTTTACCTTTCAGGTTGAAAGGTGCTGTGCTTTTAGTCTTCAAAGGCATGCAAATTACCCCTCACTCTCCCCCATTTCTATGGACGAGCCTTATTAAATGCAGTTAGAAGAATCAAAGTTGAGGTGTGCCTTTAAAACCAAGTGCATTGAAAGAGGACATGATTGGAGAGAAAGAGGCAAATGGGGAAGGGCCATTACAGTCGGGCATTTCCATGTAAAAGGACCCCTATGAGCACCAAATTGGGTGTCAAATGAAAGCTATGAGTCTATATGTTTGAGTAATTAAGGCATTTAGGAATAAGCAAAGACTTAGACATCTACCAGAAAAAGTTTTAAAAGATATTATAATACATCAAAACAAAATAATGTTGAAGTAAAGGCCCCTACCAACTAATATCAAAACCTATATTTAGTTTTGGAAAAATGCTGTAAGTTTAAGAAGCACTGCATTGTACCTTGTAATTCCGTTACCAAAAACACACATATCTTTAAAGATCAACTTCGACTAAAAAAACTACTTCTCGTTTAGAAAACAGCCCGTGGCATCAATATGAGTCAGAAACATTTATTCTACTGGCAAAATTTACTTCAAAATATAAATACAATAATTTGGGTTATGAAGTCATTCTCGACCAAAAAATATGTTTTGTGAGAATTGCGATTGTGACTGCATCATAACGTAAATGAAGGTTGGGTTTGTTTCAAGCCTGCCAACATTCCCACAGCTGGCTCATTCAAGGGTTTTTCTTTATTTGTACTTTTTTCTACATTGTAGAATAACAGTGAAGACATCAAAACTATGAAATGATACATTAATAATCATGTAGTAACCAAAAAAATTGTTAAACAAATCAAAATGTATTTTATATTTGAGATTCTTCAAATAATATTTTGCCTTGATGACAGCTTTGCACACTCTTGGCATTCTCTCAACCAGCTTCATGAGGTCGTCACCTGGTATGCATTTTAATTAACAGGTGTGCCTTGTTAAAAGCTAAAAGTTAAAACTTTCCTTCTTAATGCATTTGAGGCAATCAATTGTGTTGTGACAAGGTAGGGGTGGTATACAGAAGATAGCCCTATTTTGTAAAAAAACAAGTCCATATTATGGCAAAACAGCTAAACTAAGCAAAGAGAAATGACAGTCCCTCATTACTTTAAGACATGAAGGTCAGTCAATATGGACAATTTCAAGAACTTTTAAAGTTTCTTCAAGTGCAGTTGCAAAAACCATCAAGCGCTATGATGAAACTTGCTCTCATGAGGACCGCCACAGGAAAGAAAGACCCAGAGTTACCTCTGCTGCAGAGGATAAGTTCATTAGTTACCAGCCTCAGAAATTGCAGCCCAAATAAATGCTTCACGGAGTTGAAGTAACAGACACTTCTCAACATCAACTGTTCTGAGACCTTCATGGTTGAATTACTGCAATGAAATCACTACTAAAGGACACTAATAATAAGAGGAGACTTGCTTGGGCCAAGAAACACAAGCAACTTTTTTATTTATTTTTTATTTATTTCACCTTTATTTAACCAGGTAGGCTAGTTGAGAACAAGTTCTCATTTGCAACTGCGACCTGGCCAAGATAAAGCATAGCAGTGTAAACAGACAACACAGAGTTACACATGGAGTAAACAATTATTAACAAGTCAATAACACAGTAGAAAAAAGGGAGTCTATATACATTGTGTGCAAAAGGCATGAGGAGGTAGGCGAATAATTACAATTTAGCAGATTAACACTGGAGTGATAAATGATCAGATGGTCATGTACAGGTAGGGATATTGGTGTGCAAAAGAGCAGAAAAGTAAATAAATAAAAACAGTATGGGGATGAGGCAGGTAAAATTGGGTGGGCTATTTACCGATAGACTATGTACAGCTGCAGCGATCAGTTAGCTGCTCAGATAGCAGATGTTTGAAGTTGGTGAGGGAGATAAAAGTCTCCAACTTCAGCAATGTTTGCAATTCGTTCCAGTCACAGGCAGCAGAGAACTGAAACGAAAGGCGGCCAAATGAGGTGTTGGCTTTAGGGATGATCAGTGAGATACACCTGCTGGAGCGCGTGCTACGGGTGGGTGTTGCCATCGTGACCAATGAACTGAGATAAGGCGGAGCTTTACCTAGCATGGACTTGTAGATGACCTGGAGCCAGTGGGTCTGGCAACGAATATGTAGCGAGGGCCAGCCGACTAGAGCATACAGGTCGCAGTGGTGGGTGGTATAAGGTGCTTTAGTGACAAAACGGATGCACTGTGATAAACTGCATCCAGTTTGCTGAGTAGAGTGTTGGAAGCAATTTTGTAGATGACATCGCTGAAGTCGAGGATCGGTAGGATAGTCAGTTTTACTAGGGTAAGTTTGGCGGCGTGAGTGAAGGAGGCTTTGTTGCGGAATAGAAAGCCGACTCTAGATTTGATTTTCGATTGGAGATGTTTATGAGTCTGGAAGGAGAGTTTACAGTCTAGCCAGACACCTAGGTACTTATAGATGTCCACATATTCAAGGTCGGAACCATCCAGGGTGGTGATATTACTAGGCGTGCGGGTGCAGGCAGCGAACGGTTGAAAAGCATGCATTTGGTTTTACTAGCGTTTAAGAGCAGTTGGAGGCCACGGAAGGAGTGTTGTATGGCATTGAAGCTTGTTTGGAGGTTAGATAGCACAGTGTCCAAGGACGGACCGGAAGTATATAGAATGGTGTCGTCTGCATAGAGGTGGATCAGGGAATCGCCCGCAGCAAGAGCAACTTCATTGATATATACAGAAAAAAGAGTCGGCCCGAGAATTGAACCCTGTGGCACCCCCACAGAGACTGCCAGAGGACCGGACAGCATGCCCTCCGATTTGACACACTGAACTCTGTCTGCAAAGTAGTTGGTGAACCAAGCAAGGCAGTCATCAGAAAAACTGAGGCTACTGAGTCTGCCGATAAGAATATGGTGATTGACAGAGTCGAAAGCCTTGGCAAGGTCGATGAAGATGGCTGCACAGTACTGTCTTTTATCGATGGCAGTTATGATATCATTTAGTACCTTGAGCGTGGCTGAGGTGCACCCGTGACCGGCTCGGAAACCAGATTGCACAGGGGAGAAGGTACGGTGGGATTTGAGATGGTCAGTGACCTGTTTGTTGACTTGGCTTTCAAAGACCTTAGATAGGCAGGGCAGGATGGATATAGGTCTGTAGCAGTTTGGGTCCAGGGTGTCTCCCCCTTTGAAGAGGGGGATGACTGCGGCAGCTTTCCAATCCTTGGGGATCTCAGACGATATGAAAGAGAGGTTGAACAGGCTGGTAATAGGGGTAGTTTCAGAAATAGAGGGTCCAGATTGTCAAGCCCAACTGATTTGTACGGGTCCAGGTTTTGCAGCTCTTTCAGAACATCTGCTATCTGGATTTGGGTAAAGGAGAACCTTGAGAGGCTTGGGCGAGTAGCTGCGGGGGGGGCGGAGCTGTTGGCCGAGGTTGGAGTAGCCAGGCAGAAGGCATGGCCATCCGTTGAGAAATGCTTGTTGAAGTTTTCGATAATCATGGATTTATCGGTGGTGACCGTGTTACCTAGCCTCAGTGGGGTGGGCAGCGGGAGGAGGTGATCTTGTTCTCCATGGACTTCGCAGTGTCCCAGAACTTTTTGGAGTTGGTGCTACAGGATGCAAATTTCTGCCTGAAGAAGCTGGCCTTAGCTTTCCTGACTGACTGCGTGTATTGGTTCCTGACTTCCCTGAACAGTTGCATATCGCGGGGACTATTCGATGCTATTGCAGTCTGCCACAGGATGTTTTTGTGCTGGTCGAGGGCAGTCAGGTCTGGAGTGAACCAAGGGCTATATCTGTTCTTAGTTCTGCATTTTTTGAATGGAGCATGCTTATCTAAAATGGTGAGGAAGTTACTTTTAAAGAATGACCAGGCATCCTCAACTGACGGGATGAGGTCAATGTCCTTCCAGGATACCCGGGCCAGGTCGATTAGAAAGGCCTGCTCACAGAAGTGTTTTAGGGAGCGTTTGACAGTGATGAGGGGTGGTCGTTTGACTGCGGCTCCGTAGCGGATACAGGCAATGAGGCAGTGATCGCTGAGATCCTGTTTGTAGACAGTGGAGGTGTATTTGGAGGGCCAGTTGGTCATGAATGACGTCTATGAGGGTGCCCTTGTTTACAGATTTAGGGTTGTACCTGGTGGGTTCCTTGATGATTTGTGTGAGATTGAGGGCATCTAGCTTAGATTGTAGGACTGCCGGGGTGTTAAGCATATCCCAGGTTAGGTCACCTAAAAGAACAAACTCTGAAGCTAGATGGGGTGCGATCAATTCACAAATGGTGTCCAGGGCACAGCTGGGAGCTGAGGGTGGTCGGTAGCAGGCGGCAACAGTGAGAGACTTATTTCTGGAGAGAGTAATTTTCAAAATTAGTAGTTCGAACTGTTTGGGTATGGACCTGGAAAGTATGACATTACTTGTCTAATGTACAATGTACATTAGACCGGTAGAAATCTGTCCTTTGTTCTGATTAGTCCATATTTGAGATTTTTTGTTCCAACCGCCGTATCTTTGAGACGCAAAGTAGGTGAACAGATGATCTCCGCATGTGTGGTTCACACCGTGAAGCATGGAGGAGGGGGTGTGATGATCTGGGGGTGCTTTACTGGTGACACTGTCTGTGATTTCACATCTCATACCCAAGAAGACTCAAACTTATTCCATTCTTAAATGGAAGAAGTTTAGAACCAACAAGACTCTTCCTAGAGCTGGCCGACCTGGCCAAACTGAGCGATCGGGGGGTAAGGACCATGGTCAGGGATGTGACCAAGAACCCGATGGTCCCTCTGAGAAAGCTCTAGAGTTCCTCTGTGGAGATGGAAGAACCTTCCAGAAGGACAACCATCTCTGCAGCACTCCACCAATCAGGCCTTTATGGTAGAGTGGCCAGACTGAAGCCACTTCTCAGTAAAAGGCACATGACAGCCCACTTTGAGTTTGACAAAAGGCACCTAAATGACTCTCAGACTATGAGAAACCAGATTCTCTGATCTGATGAAACAAAGATTGAACTCTTCGGCCTGAATGCTAAGCATCACATCTGGAGGAAATCTGGCACCATCACTACGGTGAAGCATGGTAATGGCAACATCATGCTGTGGGAATGTTTTTCAGTGGCAGGGACTGGTAGACTAGTGTGGATTGAGGCAAAGATGAATGGTGCAAAGTACAGAGAGATCCTTGATGAAAACCTGCTCCAGTGTGCTCAGGAATTCAGACTGGGGCGAAGGTTCACCTTCCAACAGGACAACAATCATAAGCACACAATCAAGACAATGCAGGAGTGGTTTCAGGACAAGTCTCTGAATGTCCTTGAGTGACTGATTGAACATCTCTGAAGAGACCTTAAAATAGCTGTGCAGCGACACTCTCCATCCAACCTGATAGAGCTTGAGAGGATCTGCAGAGAAGAATGAGAGAACTTCTCCAAATACAGGTGTGCCAAGCTTGTAGCGTCATAATCAAGAAGACCCGAGGCTGTAATCGCTGCCAAAGGTGCTTCAACAAAGTGCTGAGTAAAGGGTCTGAAAACTTATGTAAATGTGATATTTCAATGTTTATTTATGTTATTTTTTGTTTTGTCATTATGGAGTATTGTGTGTAGATTGATGAGAATAATGTTATAATTTTAGAATAATGCTGTAACGTAACAAAATGTGGAAAAAGTCTGAATACTTTCCGAATGCACTGTAGAAGAGAAAGAAAACAGTTATGAGCTGAACATAACTCTGTACCAATGGAATAGAGGTCAGTAGCAGGTGTGGTTTGTGAAAACAGTTATGAGCTGAACATAACTCTGTACCAATGGAAGGGAGGTCAGTAGCAGGTGTGGTTTGTGAAAACAGTTATGAGCTGAACATAACTCTGTACCAATGGAAGGGAGGTCAGTAGCAGGTGTGGTTTGTGAAAACAGTTATGAGCTGAACATAACTCTGTACCAATGGAAGGGAGGTCAGTAGCAGGTGTGGTTTGTGACGACTATGATTTCCCAATGTAACCACTTTAATTGCAGTAATTCTGTTACAAATTCTTCTGTAATTATTCTTCTAATAGTAAGAAGAACAGAATTGAACTTAGCTGAAAAAAATAGAAGGATATTTTCCCCCATCACTTTTACGTTATGTTGAGTGTAAAAGTGATCATTTGAATCAGGTACTATACGCCACATTGTGAATTATTTGTCAACTTAAGTTGTGAATTATACAAACCGAAAAAAGAAAAAAAAGCGAAACATAAATGGGGTGTATCATGTAAAAGTCGTCTGTCCTCGGTTGTAACACTGACTACAGAGTTCCAAACAATGTCAGCACAAGAACTGTTCGTCGGGAGCTTCATGAAATGGGTTTCCATGGCCGAGCACAAGCCTAAGGTCACAATGCGCGATGCCAAGCATCGGCAGGAGTGGTGTAAAGTTTGCCGCAATTGGATTCTGGAGCAGTGGAAACGCGTTCTCTGGAGTGAAGAATCACGCTTCACTATCTGGCAAATCTGGGTTTGGCGGATGTCAGGAGAACGCTACATGTCCGAATGCATAGTGCCAACTGTAAAGTTTGGTGGAGGAGGATTAATGGCCTGGGACTATTTTTCATGGTTTGGGCTAGGCCCATTAGTTCCAGTGAATGGTAATCATAATACTACAGCATACAATGACATTCTAAATGATTCTGTGCTTCTAACCTTGTGGCAACAGTTTGGGGAAGGCCTGTTTCAGCATAACAATGCCCTCATGCACAAAACGATTTCAGTGTAGAAATGGTTTGTCGAGATCGGTGTGGAAGAAGTTGACTGGGCTGCACAGACCCCTGACCTCAACCCCATCAAACACCTTTGGGATGAATTGGAACACCGACAGCGAGTCAGGCCTAATCTGCCCAACATCAGTGCCCGACCTCACTAACGCTGTAGCGGCTGAATAGAAGAAAGTCCCCGCAGCAATGTTCTAACATCTAGTGGAAAGCCTCCCCAGAAGAGTGGAGGCTGTTATAGCAGCAAAGGGGAGACCAACTCCATATTAATGGTAATGATTTTAGAATTAGATCTTTGACGAGCAGGTGTACTTTTGGTCATGTGGTGTATGTAAAATTAGTTTAGATTTAGAATGGCCCATTATGAAATGGGCAGGAACAGGGGCAGAGGAAATATGCCATTAGTATGCTCTCCAATAGCGAATGGAGGCTGCTTTCCTGCCGGTTAGTTTTTCAAAGATGCTGGGTAGGCTACTTCGGCTTGATAGCATGTGCTTAATATGAGCAGCTGAGAAATAAATATAAAACACTTATTTCACTCCACAGCTCAACCACTGTTTGAGGAGCAAGGTTGGTGCTGATGAGAGAGGATTATTATTTTATAAGCATGGCCTTATTTCTATTACAGCATATTGGATGAATGTCATTCATATTCCATTCACCCAGTTCAATGTAACATCAATAGGTTTAGGCTACTGCATGATACTAGAATTTTCCCTGTACCCATCATGCAGTTGCTACTACCTAGCCTATGAATTAAAACATACTGCAGGTCGAGAGAATTTTGAGTAACTTTTACCTGCATCTAGCTGATCTAGGGTGTAATCATTAGTCCAAGAGTTACAAATGAGAGTTTCTATTTTACAAATTCAGGTATGTTTATCAAAATCAAATCAAATAAAATTTGATGAATTGCTCAGCAGTCTAAAGTACAGCCCAGTGTGTCACTGGAGCCAAGCTTCCTGCATTCCAAGACCTATATACTAGGTGGTGTCAGAGGAAGGCCAAAAAATAGTCAAAGACTCCAGTCACCAAAGTCATAGACTGTTCTCTCTGCTACCGCACAACAAGCGGTAACTGAGCGCCAAGTCTAGGTCCAAAAGGCTCCTTAACAGCTACTACCGAGCAGTTGCCATACCAGGCAGTGATGCAACTGGTCAAGAAGCTCTCGATGGTGCAGCTGTAGAACCTTTTGAGGATCTGGGGACCTATGCAAAATCTTTTCAGTTATCTGAGGAGGAAAAAGGCGTTGTTGTGCCCTCTTCAAAACTTCCATGGTGTGTTTGGACCATGATAGTTTGTTTGTGATGTTGACACCAAGGAACTTGAACCTCTCGACCCCACTACAGCCCTGTCGATGGAAATGGGGGCGTGTTTCACCCTCCTTTTCCTGTAGTCCACAATCATCTCCTTTGTCTTCCTCACATTGAGCCAGAGGTTGTTTTCCTGGCACCTCACTGCCAGGTCTCAGGCTTCCTCCCTATAGGCTGTCTCATTGTTGTCAGTGATCAGGCCTACCACCGTTGTGTCATCAGCAAACTTAATGATGCTGTTGGAGTCGTGCTTGGCCACGCAGTCGTGGGTGAACAGGGAGCGCAGGAGGGGACTAAGCATGCAGCGTGGCAGATGTGTAGATGTGTTGTTGCCTACCCTTACCACCTGGGGGGCGGCCAGTCAGGAAGTCCAGTTGCAGAGGGAGGTGTTTCTTCCCAGGGTCCTTAGCTTAGTGATGAGCTTTGTTGGCACTATGGTGTTGAATGCTGAGCTGTAGTCAATGAACAGCATTCTCACATAGGTGTTCCTTATGTCCAGGTGGGAAAGGGCAGTGTGGAGTGCGATTGAGTTTGCGTCATCTATGGATCTGTTGGGACGTATGTGAATTGGATCGGGTCTAGGGTTTCTGGGATGATGGTGTTGATGTTAGCCATGACCAGCCTTTCAAAGCACTTCATGGCTACTGATGTAAGTGCTACGGGGCGGTAGTTATTAGGTAGGTTAGCTTCGCTTTCTTGGGCACAGGGACTATGGTGGTCTGCTTGAAACATGTAGGTATTACAGGCTCAGTCAGGGAGAGGTTGAACATGTCTGTGAAGACACCTGCCAGTTGGTCTGTGTATGCTCTGAGTACATGTCCTGGTAATCCGTCTGGCCCCGCGGCCTTGTGAATGTTGACCTGTTTACAGGTCTTGATCACATCGGCTACGGAGAGCGTGATCACACAGTCTTCCAGAACAGCTGGTGCTCTCATGCATGCTTCAGTGTTGCTTACCTCAAAGCGACATTAAAAGGCATTTAGCCCATCTGGTAGGCCCTCTCTCTCCCTCCCTCTCCATCTCCCTCTCTCTCTCTTACTTCGTTCAAAACTATTCAACTATTGTCTCTCTTTCTTTGAGTCTCCCAACATGTTATGCACTGCAATGGTAGCGAGCTGTAGCTTATGCTTTCAGTACTAGATTCTTTCTCTGATCCTTTGATTGGGTGGACAACATGTCAGTTCATGTTGTCCATACAATCACTGAGGAGTTCATTGAGGAGAACGGTCCTCCCCTACCTCATCTGAGGAGCCTCCACTGATGTTCTCATTGAGTGAAAAGTGATATTGTGCCCAAACTCTGTATGCCATGGGCTCTCCAACCCTGTTCCTTTTGCTACCCAGTGCTTAATTTGGGAAATCAAGTGAAATCTGTTCGGGAGCATCGCTAACATGTTTTCACAACAAACCATATTTAATTAAACTGTTGACAGCCCCTCCACAAGCTCGAGAAAGGAATGAAGGAGAGAGAAGGAAGAATGGGTGGTAATACAGTGTCTTCAGAAAGTATTCATAGTTTTTGACTTATTGCACATTTTGTTGTGTTACAGAATTAATTAAATATACTTTTTTTGTCACCCATCGATACACAATACCCCATAATGACAAAATGAAAACATATTTTCACAAAGTTATTGAAAATGAAATACAGAAATATCTTATTTACATAAGCAACCTGGTCACCCATGATATAAGTCAGTATTCAACATTAAAGTCACCATTGGCCTCATGGTGAAATCCCTGAAATGTTTCCTTCCTCTACGGCCACTGAGTTAGAAAGGACACCTGTATCTTTGTTGTGATTAGGTGTATTGATACACCATCCAAAGTGTAATTAATAACTTCACCATGCTCAAAGGGATATTCATTGTCTGCTTGTTCTATTTTTACCCATCTACCAATAGGGGCCCTTTTTGTGAGGCATTGGAAAACCTCCCAGGTCTTTATGGTTGAATCTGTGTTTGAAATTCACTGCTCGACTGAGGGAGCTTACATATAATTGAATGTGTGGGTTATCATTCAAAAATCATGTTAAACACTATTACTGCATTTGCAACTTATTATGTGACTTGTTAAGCACATTTTTACTTCTAAACTTATTTAGGCTTGCTATATCAAAGGGGTATAATACTTATTAACTGACATTTCAGTTTTTAATTTGTAACTAATAAAAATAAAAAATAAACATATTTGCACTTTGCCATTATGGGTTATTTATTGTGTGTAGGCCAATGACAAACATCTAATTTTGATCAATTTTAAATTCAGGCTGTAACACAACAAAATGAGGAAAAAGTCAAGTGGTGTGAATACTTTCTGAAGGCCCTGTATATTCTGTATAGCTAAAGGTAATGTGTCAGCCTATTAATTATGAAAATATATATATATTTAAAGCCCTAATACTAGGCTATTTTAAACCAAATAAAAATTTACTATAATTTCAGGCCAACTGTAAGCCGCTCTGCGCAATCAATGAATCAACAGCATTGCCTAGGGCTATACGTTGTTTCCCAGACTCATGGATAGGGTCCTGCACGTTATCGCAATTAAGGCTGATATTTTGGAAGAGAAGCACTGTTAGGAGAGCCTCTCTCCGTTCAAATGGAACAGCTGAAAAGCACAGAAAATGATATTATCTGCTTGCTTGTTCTACGCCACAGTTAATGTGAAGAGAGGTTTGACATTAAGAAGAGTTGTTTTAAATGTAGTGCAGCGGTGCAGTGTAATGTAGTGCAGCGTAATGTAGTGCAGCGTAATGTAGTGCAGCGTAATGTACAGTAGAGCAGTGTAATGTACAGTAGAGCAGCGTAATGTAGAGCAGCGTAATGTAGTGCAACGTAATGCAGTGCAGCGTAATGTACAGTAGTGCAGCATAATGTAGTGCAGTGTAATGTACAGTAGAGCAGCATAATGTAGTGCAGCGTAATGTACAGTAGAGCAGCGTAATGTACAGTGCAGTGTAATGTAGTGCAGCGTAATGTACAGTAGAGCAGCGTAATGTAGTGCAGTGTAATGTACAGTAGAGCAGCATAATGTAGTGCAGTGTAATGTACAGTAGAGCAGTGTAATGTAGTGCAGAGTAATGTACAGTAGAGCAGCGTAATGTAGTGCAGCGTAATGTACAATAGAGCAGCGTAAGAGCAGCGTAATGTAATGTAGTGCAGCGTAATGTAGTGCAGCGTAATGTAGTGCAGCGTAATGTAGTGCAGCGTAATGTACAGTAGAGCAGCGTAATGTAGTGCAGCGTAATGTACAGTAGTGCAGCGTAATGTACAGTAGAGCAGCATAATGTAGTGCAGCGTAATGTAGTGCAGCGTAATGTAGTGCAGCGTAATGTGCAGTAGTGCAGCGTAATGTACAGTATTGCAGCACATTGTGGTGCAGCGTAATGTACAGTAGAGCAGCGTAATGTAGTGCAGCGTAATGTACAGTAGTGCAGCGTAATGTACAGTAGTGCAGCGTAATGTAGTGCAGCGTAATGTACAGTAGAGCAGCGTAATGTAGTGCAGCGTAATGTACAATGTACAGTAGAGCAGCGTAATGTAGTGCAGCGTAATGTAGTGCAGCATAATGTACAGTAGTGCAGTGTAATGTAGTGCAGCGTAATGTACAGTAGAGCAGCGTAATGTAGAGCAGCGTAATGTAGTGCAACGTAATGCAGTGCAGCGTAATGTACAGTAGTGCAGCATAATGTAGTGCAGTGTAATGTACAGTAGAGCAGCGTAATGTAGTGCAGCGTAATGTACAGTAGAGCAGCGTAATGTAGTGCAGTGTAATGTAGTGCAGCGTAATGTAGTGCAGCGTAATGTAGTGCAGCGTAATGGACAGTAGAGCAGCATAATGTAGTGCAGCGTAATGTAGTGCAGCGTAATGTACAGTAGAGCAGAGTAATGTACAGTAGAGCAGCGTAATGTAGTGCAGCGTAATGTAGTGCAGCGTAATGCAGTGCAGCGTAATGTACAGTAGTGCAGTGTAATGTAGTGCAGTGTAATGTACAGTAGAGCAGCGTAATGTAGTGCAGCGTAATGCAGTGCAGCGTAATGTACAGTAGTGCAGCGTAATGTAGTGCAGTGTAATGTACAGTAGAGCAGCGTAATGTAGTGCAGCGTAATGTACAGTAGAGCGGTGTAATGTAGTGCAGTGTAATGTACAGTAGAGCAGCGTAATGTAGTGCAGTGTAATGTACAGTAGAGCAGTGTAATGTAGTGCAGCGTAATGTACAGTAGAGCAGCATAATGTAGTGCAGCGTAATGTACAGTAGAGCAGCGTAATGTAGTGCAGCGTAATGTAGTGCAGCGTAATGTACAGTAGTGCAGCGTAATCTAATGCAGCGTAATGTACAGTAGAGCAGCGTAATGTAGTGCAGCGTAATGTACAGTAGTGCAGCGTAATGTACAGTAGAGCAGCGTAATGTAGTGCAGCGTAATGTAGTGCAGCGTAATGTGCAGTAGTGCAGCGTAATGTACAGTATTGCAGCATAATGTAGTGCAGCGTAATGTACAGTAGAGCAGCGTAATGTAGTGCAGCGTAATGTACAGTAGTGCAGCGTAATGTAGTGCAGCGTAATGTACAGTAGTGCAGCATAATGTAAGCGTAATGTACAGTAGAGCAGCATAATGTAGTGCAGCGTAATGTACAGTAGTGCAGCGTAATGTAATGCAGCGTAATGCGTAGAGCAGCGTAATGTAGTGCAGCGTAATGTGCAGTAGTGCAGCGTAATGTACAGTATTGCAGCATAATGTAGTGCAGCGTAATGTACAGTAGAGCAGCGTAATGTAGTGCAGCGTAATGTACAGTAGTGCAGCGTAATGTAGTGCAGCGTAATGTACAGTAGAGCAGCTTAATGTAGTGCAGCGTAATGTAGTGCAGCGTAATGTACAGTAGTGCAGCGTAATGTAGTGCAGCGTAATGTACAGTAGAGCAGCGTAATATAGTGTAGCATAATGTACAGTAGAGCAGCGTAATGTACAGTAGTGCAGCGTAATGTAGTGCAGTGTAATGTACAGTAGAGCAGCATAATGTAGTGCAGCGTAATGTACAGTAGAGCAGCGTAATGTAGTGCAGCGTAATATACAGTAGTGCAGCGTAATGTAGTGCAGCGAAATGTACAGTAGAGCAACGTAATGTAGTGCAGCGTAATGTAGTGCAGCGTAATGTACAGTAGAGCAGCGTAATGTAGTGCAGCGTAATGTACAGTAGAGCAGCGTAATGTAGTGCAGCGTAATGTACAGTAGAGCAGCGTAATGTAGTGCAGCGTAATGTAGTGCAGCGTAATGTACAGTAGTGCAGTGTAATGTAGTGCAGCGTAATGTACAGTAGAGCAGCGTAATGTAGAGCAGCATAATGTAGTGCAACGTAATGCAGTGCAGCGTAATGTACAGTAGTGCAGCATAATGTAGTGCAGTGTAATGTACAGTAGAGCAGCGTAATGTAGTGCAGCGTAATGTACAGTAGAGCAGCGTAATGTAGTGCAGTGTAATGTAGTGCAGCGTAATGTAGTGCAGCGTAATGTAGTGCAGCGTAATGTACAGTAGAGCAGCATAATGTAGTGCAGCGTAATGTACAGTAGAGCAGCGTAATGTACAGTAGAGCAGCGTAATGTAGAGCAGCGTAATGTAGTGCAGCGTAATGCAGTGCAGCGTAATGTACAGTAGTGCAGCGTAATGTAGTGCAGTGTAATGTACAGTAGAGCAGCGTAATGTAGTGCAGCGTAATGCAGTGCAGCGTAATGTACAGTAGTGCAGCATAATGTAGTGCAGTGTAATGTACAGTAGAGCAGCGTAATGTAGTGCAGCGTAATGTACAGTAGAGCGGTGTAATGTAGTGCAGTGTAATGTACAGTAGAGCAGCGTAATGTAGTGCAGTGTAATGTATAGTAGAGCAGTGTAAAGTAGTGCAGCGTAATGTACAGTAGAGCAGCATAATGTAGTGCAGCGTAATGTACAGTAGAGCAGCGTAATGTAGTGCAGCATAATGTAGTGCAGTGTAATGTACAGTAGTGCAGCGTAATCTAGTGCAGCGTAATGTACAGTAGTGCAGCGTAATGTACAGTAGAGCAGCGTAATGTAGTGCAGCGTAATGTAGTGCAGCGTAATGTACAGTAGAGCAGCGTAATGTAGTGCAGCGTAATGTACAGTAGAGCAGCGTAATGTAGTGCAGCGTAATGTACAGTAGAGCAGCGTAATGTAGTGCAGCGTAATGTAGTGCAGCGTAATGTACAGTAGTGCAGCGTAATGTAGTGCAGCGTAATGTACAGTAGAGCAGCATAATGTAGTGCAGCGTAATGTACAGTAGAGCAGCGTAATGTAGTGCAGCGTAATGTACAGTACAGCAGCGTAATGTAGTGCAGCGTAGTGTACAGTAGTGCAGCGTAATGTACAGTAGTGCAGCGTAATGTACAGTAGAGCAGCGTAATGTAGTGCAGCTTAATGTGCAGTAGTGCAGCGTAATGTACAGTATTGCAGCATAATGTAGTGCAGCGTAATGTACAGTAGAGCAGCGTAATGTAGTGCAGCGTAATGTACAGTAGTGCAGCGTAATGTTGTGCAGCGTAATGTAGTGCAGCATAATGTAGTGCAGCGTAATGTACAGTACAGCAGCGTAATGTACAGTAGAGCAGCGTAATGTAGTGCAGCGTAATGTACAGTAGAGCAGCGTAATGTAGAGCAGCGTAATGTAGTGCAGCGTAATGCAGTGCAGCGTAATGTACAGTAGTGCAGCGTAATGTAGTGCAGTGTAATGTACAGTAGAGCAGCGTAATGTAGTGCAGCGTAATGTACAGTAGTGCAGCGTAATGTAGTGCAGCGTAATGTAGTGCAGCGTAATGTACAGTAGTGCAGCGTAATGTAGTGCACGTAATGTACAGTAGTGCAGCGTAATGTAGTGCACAGTAGAGCAGCGTAATGTAGTGCAGCGTAATGTAGTGCAACGTAATGTACAGTACAGCAGCGTAATGTACAATAGAGCAGCGTAATGTACAGTAGCGCAGCGTAATGTAGAGCAGTGTAATGTACAGTAGAGCAGTGTAAAATAGTGCAGCATAATGTAGTGCAGCGTAATGTACAGTAGTGCAGCATAATGTAGTGCAGTGTAATGTACAGTAGAGCAGTGTAATGTAGTGCAGCGTAATGTACAGTAGAGCAGTGTAATGAAGTGCAGTGTAATGTAGTGCAGTAAGAGCAGCGTAATGTACAGTAGTGCAGTGTAATGTACAGTAGAGCAGCGTAATGTAGTGCAGCGTAATGTAGTGCAGCGTAATGTGCAGTAGTGCAGCGTAATGTACAGTATTGCAGCATAATGTAGTGCAGCGTAATGTACAGTAGAGCAGCATAATGTAGTGCAGCGTAATGTACAGTAGAGCAGCGTAATGTAGTGCAGCGTAATGTACAGTAGTGCAGCGTAATGTAGTGCAGCGTAATGTACAGTAGAGCAGCGTAATGTAGTGCAGCGTAATGTACAGTAGTGCAGTGTAATGTAGTGCAGCATAATGTAGTGCAGCGTATTGTACAGTATTGCAGCATAATGTAGTGCAGCGTAATGTAGTGCAGCGTAATGTACAGTAGTGCAGCGTAATGTAGTGCAGCGTAATGTACAGTAGTGCAGCGTAATGTAGTGCAGCGTAATGTACAGTAGTGCAGTGTAATGTAGTGCAGCATAATGTAGTGCAGCGTAATGTAGTGCAGCGTAATGTAGTGCAGCGTAATGTACAGTAGTGCAGCGTAATGTACAGTAGTGCAGCGTAATGTAGTGCAGCGTAATGTGTACAGTAGTAGTACAGTGTAATGCAGTGCAGTAATGCAGTGAGCGTAATGTAGTGTAGCGTAATGTACAGTAGAGCAGCGTAATGTTGTAGTGTAGTGCAGTCTAATGTAGTGTAGCGTAATGTACCGTAGTGCAGCGTAATGTGGTAATGTAGTGCAGCGTATTGTACAGTAGTGCAGCGTAATGTACAGTAGTGTAGCGTAGTGTAGTGCAGCGTAGTGTAGTGCAGCGTAATGTACAGTAGTGCAGCGTAATGTGGTAATGTAGAGCAGCGTAATGTAGAGCAGCGTAATGTAGTGCAGCGTAATGTACAGTAGTGCAGCGTAATGTAGTGCAGCGTAATGTACAGTAGTGCAGCGTAATGTACAGTAGTGCAGCGTAATGTACAGTAGTGCAGCGTAATGTGTAGCAGTAGTGCAGTGTAGTGTACAGTAGTGCAGTGTAATGGAGTGCAGTGTAATGTAGTGCAGCGTAATGTAGTGCAGCGTAATGTAGTGCAGCGTAATGTACAGTAGTGCAGCGTAATGTACAGTAGTGCAGCGTAATGTACAGTAGTGCAGCGTAATGTACAGTAGTGCAGCGTAATGTACAGTAGTGCAGCGTAATGTAGTGTAGCGTAATGTAGTGTAGCGTAATGTAGTGTAGCGTAATGAAGTACAGTGTAATGCAGTGCAGTCTAATGTAGTGAGCGTAATGTAGTGCAGCGTAATGTAGTGCAGCGTAATGTAGTACAGTGTAATGCAGTGCAGTCTAATGTAGTGAGCGTAATGTAGTGCAGCGTATTGTAGTGCAGCGTAATGTAGTACAGTGTAATGCAGTGCAGTCTAATGTAGTGAGCGTAATGTACAGTAGTGCAGCGTAATGTACAGTAGTGCAGCGTAATGTACAGTAGTGCAGCGTAATGTACAGTAGTGCAGCGTAATGTACAGTAGTGCAGCGCAATATACAGTAGTGCAGCGTACTGTAGTGTAGCGTAATGTAGTGTAGCGTAATGTAGTGCAGCGTAATGTAGTGTAGCGTAATGTAGTGTAGCGTAATGTAGTACAGTGTAATGCAGTGCAGTCTAATGTAGTGAGCGTAATGTAGTGCAGCGTATTGTAATGCAGCATGTTTCAGATTGAACTACATTAGGAATAGTCTTTGTCACTGTCAGTATTAGCTGAGAGAGAAAAACTATAGGGCTTTGAAATGACAAACTATTGACTGACAAACCTCAGGAAAGACAACAATTAAACAGTCAGGTTTACATAGATTATTGTTGGTTTATTTGAAAATAAAGCTCTATGGTTGTTTACTGCAGTAAGTATGAAAAATGAGAAACTCAGATTCTGTGTATTTGGTGGTTGCAAAGTGTATAAAACACACAATTACAAACATGTGAATGTGGTGGTTGCGAAATCACATTTTGTCACAGTGGATTTGGTGGTTTCTAAACATCCATGGTCTGAATCCTTTAGTTGTAGTTTCATTTCACCAGTTACAGTAGGTCACACTTTGAATGTGTTTATTATGTGTATGAAGAGCAGTATGAGAAAGTGTATCTGAGCATCACATACCAGAAATGAAATATATTTTTTCTTCTCTTCCCCATCCCTCCACACCTCCATCCCTCCCTTTCCCTAGACTTTTGTTCCTGCAACCCTCTATTTCCCCATCCCTCCATCCCTCATCCTCCCCAGACCTCGTTTTTACAAGACAGGTTTTAGTGAGTCACCATAAAAGCAATGAGGAGCAACTAAAGTGTACAACAGAGACAGACCCCTGTAAAGACCATCAGTCCACTCAACCTCCCTCAGCAGCCCGTATTAAACTGTCCTGAACCTGAACCGTGAGAGAGAAAGAGAGTGAGAGAGGTGGGTAGGCTTGGGGTGAAAAGAGACAGCAAGTGTTTTTTTTTTGCAATGGGGACATTTCTTGCTCCAGAGATCATAAACAACCTGGATGTAATCTCAAACAGAGAAATGCCACAGAACTTTAACCAAGCCTGATTAAAAAAAACTAAAACTGAACTCACTCATTGGCAGCAAGTTTATTTCCATTAAAATGGAATTGCTATTTCAGTTTTCAGCATGGTTTTACTTTGTAACTGCAGTATTTCTCAGTTAAGTAACCATAAACACACTCATAGCAATCCATTCATAGCCCAATACAGATAACCTTGTCATCATAAAATCTGCTGCAAAGTCTACCACTGTTAGAAATTATATCCCATTTGAATACATTGACCACATCAATTGTCTAGTCCTCATTCTGTGGTACTGTAGACTAGGGTCTACCTTCTGCATGACTATATGAGTGGAGAAGATAGTGAGTTTAGTGACCCATTCAAATATTCCCCAGTTTACAACTGAATTGACCTCTCTGATATTGACATCAGGTATGTAAATAAATAATTGCATACTGTGTGAGCATACTAAGATGTATAGCTGTATATCTATGGGTCTCTGTAATGTCTGGCAAAATATAGAAACATAGTATGGCTGACAGACAAAGATAGAAAGAGGGCAAGAGAGAGAGAGAGAGAGAAAAGAGAGAGAGAGAGAGAGAGCGAGAGAGAGAGCGAGAGAGAGAGAGAGAGAGAGAGAGAGAGAGAGAGAGAGAGAGAGAGAGAGAGAGAGAGAGAGAGAGAGAGAGAGAGAGAGAGAGAGAGAGAGAGAGAGAGAGAGAGAGAGAAAGAGAGAGAGGCTGAGAGGGGAGACAGAAAGAGATGATAGAGAAGGCAGAGAGAGAGATAGAGAGAGAGAGAGAGAGAAAGAGAGAGAGAGAGAGAGATCGAGAGGGAGAGAGAGAGAGAGAGAGAGAGAGCGAGAGAGAGAGCGAGAGAGAGAGAGAGAGAGAAAGAGAGAGAGAGAGAGAGAGAGAGAAAGAGAGAGAGGCTGAGAGGGGAGACAGAAAGAGATGCTATAGAGAAGGCAGTGAGCAGGAGAGTTATCAAAGTGGCTCTATGCATTCAAATGAGTTTATTGACCGTCCAGCAGATCGATTCTGTATTTATAACACATGGGAAGGCTGAATCAATGCATACTTAATGTGTAAAGAGGCGGGGGGGGGGCAGTGGGGCAGGATGGGGGCAAGAGGTAGGCAGCCAGGGGTGGCGGGGATAGAGAGCTGGAGGCTTGTTAAATAATAAGCGTTTACATTTTCTGTCTATTCAGCACTGGTGGGCCTGTGCGTTTGGAATGTTTTAGTACAGGGGGTTACAGTCATATCCTTCACATTATGCCTTATCCACTGATAGGCCACTGTCAGTCAAACCCAGCAGGTGAAGCATGATGTATGATGTATGACGTCCAATATGAACCATAACCATGCTCAGTAAACAACTCCCATGAAGTTACACTTCGAAAAGTAATCACCAAAATAGAATAGCCATTCAGAGACATGTGCGTAGTTATAGCGAGAGAGAGAGGGAGGCAGGATTTTAATTAGAATAATATAAAAATGTTACCATTTAAATGTTAACATTCAGTGTGGTTAAACAATTAGAATAATGTTTTGTTTTTAATGTCTGTATTTTACCCACATATGTACACACACACACACACACACACACACACACACACACACACACACACACACACACACACACACACACACACACACACACACACACACACACACACACACACACACACACACACAAGGAGCAGCAATAGCAGATGAGATGACAGCTCCAGTTTGAGAAGGCTGCTCTTGAGGCCTCCGTACCCACTTTTCCCCTCACAGCTACCACACTCTTCAATTAGCATTTTAATTGTTTTCTGTTTTGTTTTCAGTCTTTTTTTCTGTTCTTGCATGGGTGCATATGCTCCAAGGGCTAGACATTTTTACCCCCTTATGATTTAAAGAGCAAACTTAAATGCATTCTGTTGTTCTATTGTTTTTGTAGCGTTACATGTTTAGTTTCACTCATACAGGAGATAAATTATGAGAAAGATTATAACTAAAATAAATATTATAATAATTTAATGATGTTATCAAGACTAAATAGTTTATGTTGCCAAGGCATGTCCACTGATTGCACAGTAATAGCACAGTATGTTTGTTATTCGTAATTAGACACAGTGTAAATGGTGGAACTAGAGACATGTCTTCATAGACCCTGTGGATAGTGGTAACAATGAAGACAGAAACACTACAAGTGGCTGATGAGCAGATATTAAAACACTGATAACTCCTGGAGGTGTATAGGTCAACACCAAACCAGCAGGGTGCACAAGGACAGAGAGGTGCTGCAGCAACACCAACATTTCTCTCCATGGGGCTCCTAAGAGGAATTCCTTTATAGACTCTGGAGCAGACCTCTATCAAGCAAGAGTAATTATTATCAATTCAATTCATAACATTCGATAAAATTCAATTGCAGTTTTGAAAATTATATAAATTACATAAATTATGTAGATGAATGTGTAGATGTCTAGTACAATGTGTGTAGCTATGTTGTACAACACATGTACATGTATTGATGTAACATTTTTCAATCACAAACATTAAATGGCACCACTTTTTTTATAAATTCGTTTTGAATGTTTTGCATTTCACTATTATTCAAATTCCTTAAAAGCCATGAATGCATCTCTGTCTTTCCCCTTACCAAAGAAAGGAACAGAGACAAAGTGAGGCCAAAATGCAAATGTTTAATTATCTATTTGGCTATGATTGCAATGATGGAGGAATCACATGCTTCAGCGGAAGAAGAGGCTTTCATCTGACCTTAACTTCAGCTGAAGATACAGTATGTAGTCCTCTACTCGTTATCTGAAGATACAGTATGTAGTCCTCTACTCGTTATCTGAAGATACAGTATGTAGGCCTCTACTCGTTATCTGAAGATACAGTATGTAGGCCTCTACTCGTTATCTGAAGATACAGTATGTAGGCCTCGTTATCTGAAGATACCGTATGTTGGCCTCCACTCATTATCTGAAGATACAGTATGTAGGCCTCTACTCGTTATCTGAAAATACAGTATGTAGGCCTCTACTCATTATCTGAAGATACAGTATGTAGACCTCTAATCGTTATCTGAAGATACAGTATGTAGATCGTTATCTGAAGATACAGTATGTAGGCCTCTACTCGTTATCTGAAGATACAGTATGTAGGCCTCTACTCTGAAGATTATAGGCCTCTACTCATTATCTGAAGATACAGTATGTAGGCCTCTACTGAAGATACGCCTCTACTTTTCTGAAGATACAGTATGTAGGCCTCTACTCGTTATCTGATGATACAGTATGTAGGCCTCAACTCGTTATCTGAAGATACAGTATGTAGGCATTATCTCTACTCGTTATCTGAAGATACAGTATGTAGGCATTATCTGAAGATACAGTATGTAGGCCTCTCGTTATCTGAAGATACCATTATCTATGTTGGCCTCTACTCATTATTATCTGAAGATACAGTATGTATGGCCTCTACTACTCGTTATCTGAAAATACAGTATGTAGGCCTCTACTCATTATCTGAAGATACAGTATGTAGACCTCTAATCGTTATCTGAAGATACAGTTTGTAGGCCTCTACTCGTTATCTGAAGATACAGTATGTAGGCCTCTACTCATTATCTGAAGATACAGTATGTAGACCTCTAATCGTTATCTGAAGATACAGTATGTAGACCTCTAATCGTTATCTGAAGATACAGTATGTAGGCCTCTACTCATTATCTGAAGATACAGTATGTAGGCCTCTACTCGTTATCTGAAGATACAGTAAGTAGGCCTCTACTCGTTATCTGAAGATACAGTATGTAGGCCTCTACTCATTATCTGATGATACAGTATGTAGGCCTCTACTTGTTATCTGAAGATACAGTATGTAGGCCTCTACTCGTTATCTACTGGAGGGAGAGAAAGAAAAAGAGAGAGAAAGAGAGAGAGATGCAATTCCACATTCCAACAGTCTCTCACTTTCAAAATCCCTTGCATTCAACCTCCACTGGATTTAGATATAAATGTAAATCCAAAATGTCCCAAACAATCAACAAATGTGATTCAAGACATGAGAGAACAATAAAAGCCCAGGTTCTGCTGAAGCTAGACATGTGACAGACGTGAACCACCAGCTCTCACCCCTTAGACACATGTCACAGCCTCACAAGCCTGGCGGGGTGGATGGAGGAGAGCTCGTCATGTCATGTTCAGGTCTTTCCGTTGAGAGTGGTCCCACAGAACACATAACATTTGACTGCTTTCTCCTGGCTGAGGATTCTCTGTAAGGATCCTCCAGTGGGCATGATCCGCTGTTTGACTTTTACAGCATCCTACTGCAGACTCACTCATTGGAGCTAGGAGACTCACTCATTGCTTTATCCTACGACAGACAGACTGAAGGAGCAAGAGCAGACTAACAGACTGATCTATCCAACCACTTCTCCAGGCAGGAATGACCACTGGCTTTGCCCTTATTTTATTCAGACATGGACACACACACATGCATGCATGCACACACACATACACAGCAACTACAATCTCACGGTGCGCAGTGATTGCCACAATATTTTGCATGCACTGCCTGCGCAGCATTACAAACACTGGTCATGAATATTTCCCGATGTGGCTATGACCTAAGGCAACAATACAGTTAACTAGTCAAACTTCCTGGATAACTAAAGGTTAGGTAAATATAATGAAAACTCCTGTAGCCTACAGTACATGTAACCAGATAACACAATGGCCCCAGGGGCACTTTGTAGACATATGCTTTAGTGTGGATGCTATAGCCACCAGATTGAAATCAATGGTAAATGAATGTCTGTATGTTGTGAGTATGGAGTAAGGTATTGACATGGAGTCAGCCCTAGGGGAAAGTTCTCAGACAATCAGCATCAATACATTTAGACCCATGATAATATGCTTAAGCCAAACAGTTATAGCCATCAAATCTCCATCAGTTAGGGATGTAATAGATACTTAATTTCTCATGATCATAACACTGAGTCTTTAGGTGGTCAGCGAGCACACTGTCCGCATGTTTTAGTGAGGCCAGTCTCTATATGCCGAGGAAGAAACTGGAGCCGTCCACTTCAGCAACAGCTAAAGCTGTCATCAGGCTCGGGCCCGATTGCGGAGTGTCTGGCCCTCCACCAGGAAGGGGCCATTTCTCAGAGATTTATGGACCCGGGGAGGAGGTGAAGAGGCCCATCGATAACCCCCATAGAGGGTTCACACATAGCAGAGAGATTCAAGGTTCCTTTCACTCCCAGCTTTACTTACAAACTATGACAGAATGGGCTTGAACAGACAGTTCATGATGGACTAGATAGTATAGCGTTCGTATACATTTAATTACATTTTATCTGTCTTCAACACCATCAAACAGTCTTTGGTGATAAATGATAAAAGTCTACTTCCAGAGAGTCAGACTTGGTCATCTGGCTCTGGCCTCCTTCTTCAGTTCCACACGCACACCTTTAATGGTCCTTCCCCATTTAAACCTCACCTCTAAAAAGCAAACATTTCTCTGTCTCTGTTCATCTACAGCCCTGTCCTGCTCCCTCCCTGATCTCCAGCATGTGTTGGCCCCTTCCCAACCCCGGCATCTGCTTTCTGCATCCTGAGCCAAGTTTATCACCACAGATCCCTCCAGTCCTCTCTCGGTAGGGCTTTTGCTCACAGGGAAACAGATTCCTATGAACTCCAGTGATACTGTGTAGGTTAGCATAGGACAGACTGAAACTTTGCACATTGTTGAACGTCCACTGAGGATGACACGAAACGACCAGGAAAAACAGCCTACTACTACTTGGCGTAAGATGTCATTACTATTCAGTAAGACCTACTCTTGTTATAATACAGCTATTTTGACTTGATTTATGATATGCAGGGAAACCAACCAACCTAAGGAAGTGGAGTCATAACATATAACAACACATCATATCAAGCATTAGCTGAATTCAATATCTCTTTATAACAGCTTGCCAAATATTGATATCTGTATAATCGTTATCCAGCCTTTCTGTGTCCCACTACTCTTACTTAGCATGTGTCTGGACTAGACTCTCTCTCTCTCTCTCTCTCTCTCTCTCTGTCACACACACACACACACACACACACACACACACACACACACACACACACACACACACACACACACACACACACACACACACACACACACACACACACACACACACACACACACACACACACACACACACACACACACACACACACACACACTTTATGATACAAATAATGTGTGTGTGTAAGTGTATATCATCTCTCCTTCACAGTATGCCCAGATCTGCAGTGAAGGAAAGGTTATTATTTCCTCCAATAACTTCTAGTTCAAACACGAGACTAAAGTAGATAAACAGACAGTGTGAAAAATGAGCCTGTAGCTACAGCTCAAATATGGATGTTCATACTGTACACATATATTTGTCTGCATGCTGAATCATTTAATTTAACCTCACGGTGTGTCTAACATACTTCTGCGAGTACATTTATTCTGTAATGAATACAATATTTTCTTCAGGGTAGGATAGAGAAATATAAATAAATAGAATTAATGGTTTCCTGGATGTGGAAGACACATTTCATTTGAGGAGAGCAGAGAAATAGACCTGCATTCTGCTTGGCATAGTAACCATGAAGGATATTATAAGAAAATGTGTCTTTCATTAGATATAGCTGAATCTGACACTGATTGTATAACTCTCTTAAATCACTCAAATTACATCTGCGTGGTAGCAGTGTAACCAGACTGCGGTGGATACATATTCAAATATGTGTCTCCTTTTAATCCAGTCATCATTAAGAAAAGGAATGCAGTAGGGGACTCATTTTACGGTGGAAAAAACGAAGAGCGCGCGAGAAGCAGACACGGCGACACACATTTGATATGGAAATAATGATCAGGACAATACATATTAAAACAGCAGGGGGCTGGGGAAGATTGGAGGAGCAATGCATGACTGACAACAGATGTAGAGCGCTGCAAATTCCATTAAGGATAAGATGGGCCCGCTCTAAAGCCAGCCAAGGAATATCATTGATGTTTTTTAATTTGTCAGGTAATTTGTTCCTATGTGATTGAAGAAAGTGCTAATGTAATTGGGGAGAGTCAATATATGAAGGAAGAGGAAAGGAGTGATGAGGAGTAGAAGGGAAGTAGGAGGGGGTAACGAGATAGAAGAGGGTGGGGGGCTGAAAAAAAGTGTGAAAAAGAAAGAAGCATGTGAGAGACATAGAAAACTATGGCTAGCTCAGTGGCTGTTCGAAAATGGGGTATATAGAAATGAAGGAGTTATCCCATTGAAAGCTGCGGATAAATTATAATTTTTAGCAATTTGTTTGTTGTTAGACATGAAAGACGAAAAACACCAGGAAATCAGCGCCAAGTGATTTTAATGTAAGAAATCTGTTCCCAAGTATTCCCACGCATAATAGAGAGACCGGTGATCACACACAATGTAAGCAAGGTTTGAAATTATTATGTTTTAGTCAAACATCATGTCTGTTTGGGCTTCTTGCAGTCTACAAATGATTTGTAACTATGTTCCGGACCCCCGGCCATCCGCTCAATAACAAAAAAATCGACTCGCGACTGAATTTAGTTGATGATCCCTGGTTTAGGGTGTGTGTGTGTGAGTGTACGTGTGTGCTCGCATTTGTGTGTGTTTGCTCGAGTGTGTGTGCTCAACACATGTTCCCAAGCTTCTTGATGTGGTCACTCAGCAGCCTTTGATATTTGAGCCGCCTCTTGGACTCCAGCATACACAACAAAGCAGAGAGAGAGAGAGCACTGGTGGTCCAGGCCAGGAAGCCGTAGAGGCAGGGTGTGGAGTATGATGCAGTTCTCTCCAAACGCCGTGCTTTAGCCTCAACAAATGACTGGTCCCTCTGAACAAAGACTGTGGTTGCCTGATGAGTCACACACACACTTCCATTTACAAGGCTCTGGATGTGCTGCCCACAGCCGGTGTAGAGAGGACATGGTCAGGCAGGCACAGGATGAGAGGCTCAATAAATTCAATGATTTATGGTGTGAGATCATCACTATCATTACAGTTAAACACATGCATGGAATCAAAATGATAAGGACTGTTGATCGAAACCTCTAGAATAGGACCCTGAACCTGCCAATAATATACAATAAAATGTTATTGGTCACATGCACATATTTAGCAGATGTTATTGCGGGTGTAGTAAAATGCTTGTGTTCCTGGCTCTAACAGTGCAGTAGTATCTAAAAATTTATAACAATACACACACATTTCAGAGTAAAAGAATGGAATGAATAAACATTAGGATGAGCAATGTCAGAGTGGCATTGACTACAATATAGTAAAATACAGTATGTACATATGAAATGAGTAAAACAGTATGTAAACATGATTGAAGTGAACAGTGCTCAATTATTAAAGTGAGCAGTGATTCCATGTCTATGTATATTGGGCAGCAGTCTCTAAGGTGCAGGGTTGCGTAACCGGGTGGCAGCCGGCTGGTGGCAGTGACTAAGTTCAGGGTACTGAGTGGAGGCCGGCTAGTGATTATTATTTAACAGTCTGATGGCCTTGAGATAGACGCTGTTTTTCAATCTCTCGGTCCCAGCTTCGATGCACCTGTACTGACCTCGCCTTCTGGATGATAGTGGGGTGAAGAGGCTGTGGCTCAGGTGGTTGATATCCTTGATGATCTCTTTGGCCTTCCTGTGACTTCGGGTGCTGTAGGTGTCCTGGAGGGCAGGAAGTGTGCAGACCGCACAACCCTCTGGAGAGCCCTGCGGTTGCGGGCGGTGCAGTACCAGGCGGTGATACAGCCCGACAGGATGCTCTCAATGGTGTATCTGAGGGGGCGTGCTCTCTCTGCTGTCTCCTGAAGTCCACGATCAGCTCCTTCATTTTGTTGACGTTGAGGGAGAGGTTATTTTCCTGGCACCACTCCGCCAGGGCCCTCACCTCCTCCCTGTAGGCTGTTTTGTCATTGTTTGTAATCAGGCCTACACTGTTGGAGGCGTTCGTGGCCACGCAGTCAGGGGTGTACAGGGAGTACAGGAGGGGGCTGAGCACACATCCTTGTGGGGCCCCTGTGTTGATGATCAGAGTAGTTAAGGTGCTGTTTCCTACATTCACCACCTGGGGGTGGCACATCAGGAAGTCCAGGACCAAGTTGCACAGGGGGAAGTTCAGACCCATGGCCCCAAGCTTAATGATGAGCTTGGAGGGTACTGTGGTGTTGAAGGGTGAGCTGTAGTCAATGAACAGCATTATTACATAGGTATTCCTCTTGTCCAGATGGGATATGGCAGTGTGGAGTACGATGGCGATTGCATCGTCTGTGGATCTATTGGGGCGGTATGCAAATTGAAGTTGGTCTAGGGTGTCAGGTAAGGTGGAGGTGATATGATCCTTAACTAGCCTCTCAAAGCACTTCATGATGACAGAAGTGAGTGCTGCGGGGCGATAGTCATTTGGTTTGTTTTCCCTTTGTAATCTGTGATTGTCTGGAGTCCCTACTACATACGTCTCATGTCTGAGCCGTTGAATATTTTGGGGTAGGTTTCAATAGTCACAGTGAGAGCAACATCTCCTATACACTTCCTGATGAACTCAGTCACCGTGTCAATGTATACGGCAATGTTATTCTCAGAGGCAAAACAATCAATACAATCTTTAAGCATTCAAACCAATTGGTCAGACCAGCATTGAATAGACCTTAGCATAGGTTCTTCCTGTTTGAGTTTCTGCCTATAGGAAGGGAGGAGCAGAATGGATTTGTGATCTGATTTGCCGAAGGCAGGGCGGGGGAGGGCTTTGTAGCCAACCCGGAAGGGAGAGTAACAGTGGTCGAGAGTTTTTGAAGCGTGAGTACTACAGTCGCTGTGTTGATAGGACTTCGGTAGAGTTTTCCTCAAATTGCTTTGAGTCCCTAGCTGCAATAAATGTTCCCTCAGGATTTGTTATTTCCAGTTTGCACAAAGTCTGGTGTTATTCCTCTAGGGCCGTCGTGGTATCGGCTTGAGGGAAAATATACACGGCTGTGACTATAACCAAAGATAATTATTTCGGGAGGCAATACTGTTGACATTTGATTGTGAGGTTTTCTAGGTCGGGTGAACAAAAGGACTTCCTGTATGTTATCACAATCACACCATAAGTAGTTAATCATGAAACATAAACCTCCGTCTTTCTTCTTTCCGGAGAGTTCGTTGTTCCTGTCTGCGCAATGTACCGAGAACCCAGCTGGCTGTACGGACAGGGATAGCATATCCAGAAAGAGCCATGATTCCGTGAAAAGTAGTATGTTACAGTCCCTGATATCTCTCTGCAAGGAGATCCCCGCCCTGAGCACGTCTACTTTATTGTCTAGGGACTGAACATTAGCGAGTAATATACTCAGAAGTGGTGGATGGTGTACACGCCTCCTGAGTCGGACTAGACGGCCACTCAAAATACCTCTTCTCCGCCGGCGGCGTCTTGGAGCAGCCTCTGGGATAAATTCAATTGCCTTGGGGGGTACAGTTCGGGAAAGTTGTATTTCTGTTCAGAATGCTGGTGAGTTACCACTGCTCTGATATCCCAAAAGTTATTTCCGTCCGTATGTAATAACACAAAAAAACTTTCAGGGCCAATAATGTAAGAAATAATGCAAAAACATATATATTCCTAAAAGTTGCCTTTTAGCAGACAATGTGAGACAGAAGGATGTCACTGTATATGCGCGCATGCGCACACAGACACTCATCTTGCATTTTGATTTTCTCTGATTTTCCTTTAGAAATAGGAAAGGGGTCTTATATTGCTAATAATAATGTTTGGGTGGCACTGATTGTAGGCCTACTGCAATCAATCAACAAGCCAGTATTAACCTGACGGCCACCAGACTAGGCTCCTCCTAATTCCCTGAACATCCTAGCAGAGGAACAGCAGGGGTCAGCTGCTGCACCAGCAGGAAGCACAACAACATTAGTCTTCATGTAAAGTTTAGTTTAAAGGCTACATCAGAATTCACACCAGCTGCACCAACCAAAAATGATGTCCAGCGTTTGTAATGCTGGTTGCTATGGAGCAATTTCCCTCACATACACACACACATGCACACACACTCCTACTCGTATGCTAGCAAACTGTAATTCATATCTTAGCAGGCTTAATAGGTTGTGTCTGTCATTTAAGTTCATGATGAGGAAGTGTGATGTGTTGCCATGGAAACATGGAGGGATGTCTCTGTAAGTGTGATACTGTTGTCTTATTTCCCCTCGTATAATGTAGACTTCCACAGCAGTAATGACTACAGTAATTTGGCTGGGGAGGTGCTTTAGTCAAAAAGCTCTTCCTTACATATAAAAGTAAAGATGGAATCCGTTGTACACAAAGAAAAGAAGGTGCTATGTAGAACCTAAAAGGGTTATTCGGCTGTCCCCATAGAAAAACCCTTTGAATAACACATTTTTGGTTCCAGGTAGAAACCTTTTGGGTTTCATGTAAGACCCTTTGCACAGAGGGGTTCTCTTTGGAACCAATAAACAATAACAATGGTGGTGGGGTGGTCAGTGGCGCTGTTTCCCCTACTCTATTAGAAAAAAAAATCAAAAAGGGTTACTCTGCTGTCCTCACATGAATACCCTTTTTGACTTGTTTTTCTAATAGAGTAGGAGAAACAGCGCCACTGACCACCCCACCACCATTGTTATTGTTTTTGTTGCTGAGCTGAGGAGCATCGCACAGCATGGCAACAAAAAAATTGCAGTGCATATTGTGCTCTTCTGTCGCGCGTGCAATGATGTCAAGAGGGAAAAAAACTGTTCTTTGTTTGCAGTAACTTATTTGTTGTTGTAATCGCAAACAGACGTGGCCGTTTCACCATTAAGGAATCCAGCTTTAAGGTCGAATTAGCACTTCCTGAAAAAATACAACTTCATGCATCATCTTAAGAGAAACACTGGCAAGAAAATGGTTAAAACACGAAAACCCAATCTATGGAACTCTACCGTTGCTTCACTCCCCTAGCTCCCTCCTCTTCTTATTGGCCTTGGCCACCCTGTAATGTGTGATGGCCACACTGCCACAATTCCTCTCTGCTCTCGGCTGAGTGTGTATCGATTGCTTGCTGCTGTGTGTTAGACTGAGGTGAGGTGTGAGCGAGAGAGAGAGGGAGCGAAAGAGAGAGAGTGCGAGAGAGAGAGAGAGAGTGCGAGAGAGAGAGAGCGAGTGAGATAGAGGGGGGGGGGCAATAACAATCCTATATTTGTACAACACCTTTTCATACAGTACCTTTCATACTGTATCTTTCTGTAAGTGCTGTCAGACAAGTATGACATTATCAGTAAATGAGTGGACACATTTTTTTGTGACCAAACATTCAGAGCTTTGGCCAGTTAAATAGTACTCACTGATCCAAGAATCAATTGATGATAATGGCCATTAACACTTGGGACAAAAATCACCTCAGTAAAAACCTTTTAAATCTAGCTTTTAACCTCTCAACCTGAGCTATTAATTCGAGTTAAATGGACAAAATATGGAACATATCCGGTCCTACAATAACTGTAAGCATTTTGTAAGTAAGAGCTAATAGAGGAAATGGCCACACTGTAACGTTTCCCATTTAGTCTTGCTGCATTTTACTGATATCATAAAACATTTTAGATCATTACATTTTACAACATCCTGGTATTCCATGTACAGTGAGACTTTAATTTAGCTTTAAACTTATTTGGATTGGACAAATGAAAACAATCACCTGTCCGTTCCTGATCATAAAGTGTGTATAAAACAAGGATTGGGAAGCGTGTAGAATATAATTTGACACCTAGACCTTCCTGCAGAATAGCAAGCCATATGCACAGTAAGCACATTATGCACAAACAGTAATTCAATGGATGCAATAGAGCGTCAGCAACAGAAATCATAACCCAAACTCAAAATGTCATGCAAAAAAGCTTTTATTATTGATTATAGCCAGCAATCACAGCAACTCAAAGTCAATTCAGTAGTCCAGAGTTCAAAGGTCACATTACCAAAAAGTATTACATTCAGTTAAATTCAGTTATTTCTCCCCCCAAAAATCCAAACAAAGATACATTTTAATCCAATAGGATATGCTGGAGATTCAATCAACAAAGGAAAAAACATTTTGATGCTTACCATTCCTTGGTGATGATATGAAGTCCTTATGTGAGATTAGTCCACTAATTCCCATTTTAACAGGTAGATAATACAAAGAACAGGTTTTTTAAAGCAAACTATTTTCAAACTATTTTACTTGACAAGTTTTCAAACAAACATTGAATTCATTGTTTCTCATACCACGGCCATGTTGCTCTCCCTTCCTAGGCGTTGTAGAATCAGACATACGTCAGCCACGCCATGGGCAGAAGAATGTGCCCAAACTGACAGGTATCATTTTGATCAATCAACAGAATCTAAAGCTGGTAGCATATAAATCATAGCATGGATCTATACATGCACTCCTTCCACTTATGTTTTATCTACTTTTAATGTGGAGACATTACAGATGCACCTGGACATTTGTGTAAAAAGTTCATTTTATTGCATATATGAAAATATGATGTTTCCATCCAAGTTCTGTGTTCTATTCCTTGTCTTGACAGTATAGAATGTGTTTTCCATGTATGTCTACAGCAATTCAGTGATATGAAGCATTATCTATAGCCCTTGTGCTTCACCACTGGGTTATGATTGCAGATGTCTATATATTGGTGCCTGGAAGTTTCCCTATCCTCATCAAGGGAAATGAGGCAAACACCTGGCATGGCATGGCCCAGCTTGACTTAGCACAGCCAAGTTCACATAGTGTTGTGCAGATGTGGGCAGTCGGCTGGGGTTCGGTGGGTAAGTGGGATGCAGTGGGATGGGGTGGGATCTGTGGAATGGGGTAACACTGTATGTGAGTGGCAGCGTGGATCTAGTGTCAGTAGTAGCCTCTCGGATGGTAACTGTACCAGTTAAGCTTGAAGACGTATGCCACTGAGATTTCCAAGTCAAATAGGCCAATATGTGGCAGAGGAAAAGGGTCACTTTTATCTGGTGCTCCTTAAGTTGTCCAACCACCATTTGACTTGGTTTATCCTAACATCATAGCAATCAGCTGGTGTGAGTGCCTGGACATTCTGCCCAACAGCATACATATGGGCCATGAGAGTCTGATTCATAGCATCCTACAGTTCTTTTCATCCCTCCAATAAATGACTCTAGGGGCTGAGTAAAAATGTGCTTGCTTGCTGAGTAAAAATAGCTTGCTTCATTCTTCTGTTCCTCATTTCGTTATCTTCTCAGCCCCCCCCCCCCCCTCTCTGTGTCTCCCCGGTTCGTGCCTGTCTGGGGTGTCTGTCTTGACTAGGATAGATTCTCCCTTTCTGCTAAAGGATGGCTATATCAGAGGTCCAGCTGGTCTCTCTCCTTCATCAGCGACACTGACCTTCTGCTTGTCACTACTAAAGCGGCCGTCACATGCACTCCACCAGCCCACCGTCCACTACCATGGGGAAAAAGCTAAAGAGCCACCTTAAAGTTAGAATCCACAGTTGAAACAACAAAGCCGGCACCCCACCTGTGTATTGGTAAAAAGCTGAGTGATGGGCCTGGAGAACTGTACCACTCTCAAATTCATAGACAGAGCAATTGATGCAAGGACTGACAGTCCATAATATACAAATTGTCGTTTTAACCATGCTTTGAGGATATACAATGTTTGTTTACATTTACAAACATTGAAGTAAAACAAGCTGATATTTGGGGTTCTGATGGGGTAAGATGCATGAGGTATTTATAAGTTCAATTCTTCGAGAATCAATTGGTATATATCATTACGTTATAAATCCAAAAATGGATGTAGCAAATGCGTATCCTAACTTTAATCCAATACACTGCCAGAGAGCCATGCAAACGCACGCTGCTTTATGTTGTGGCTCTGATGCCGTGCATGGCACTGGGGTGTATTGCTGTGCACTGGGTCAGTGCAGGCTATCTGAAGTCAACCCAGCAAAAGTGAAAGGCATATTCCTTCCAACATAAAATGCAATTGCATAAGGCCTTGTATTTTCTACAGGCAGAAGAATGGTATGTTCATTGTTTTACTCAGATAGAGGAAAGACAAAGGCAATGGCAAGTTATTTTGTCTTTACTCATTTGCTTAGTTTATTTCATTTTATTCATATTATGATAAACATTAACATGGAGCTTTTGTGCTATGCAAGCACCGCCTTGGGTTTTATTTCACCGTTGTTCATGAAGTTGTTTTGTTTGTTAAATCAAGAGTTTGAGATCATTCTCTTGTAAGATCACGTTTTAGGCATTTCCGAATAAAATGTATTGATCAGACAGACACAGTTATTATTATCGTTATTATCACACATACAAACTCATACAGACAGAAACATGCAGCCACCCACAAGGGAACCGGTACAGGAACCTTGAACCTTGTACAGTTCGCACTGTGTAAAAAGATACTGTCTCTTTAACGACTCCTTCACTTAAAGTGGCGGGCCGACCCGGGCGCTCCAACACTTACTGATCTAAAGATGCAGTGACACAAAAAGCTCACAGATAATTAAATATTGATTTTTGTTTTCTAATCCTATATAAAAATTGTCCTGAGACTCCCAACGGTAGTTTTCACCCTCAGTAAAAGGGGGGAAAAGTCTAGGATTGACAGTTAACCTCTATTTCATGGGGGGGGAGGGGTGATGGGGGTGGCTGTGATGGCGATATGTTCTGGGCTCTCGCCTTGAACCTGGCCCATGCCATTACTCTCCTGCTGCTGATGACACTGATCCCCGCTCTAATCTTTCTTCTGGAGCAGACCTCAACTCCCCTATCACCCTCTCCCACCTCCGTCACTGGCTTCATTGGGAAATGCATCGGCGGCATTGTCCCCACATTGAAGGTTTGCTGCTTCCCCAATAATCAGTCCTGGATTAACACAGAGGATGGCGCTAAACTAAACGACAGGGCTACCGCAGACAGGGCTACCGCAGACAGGGCTACCGCAGACAGGGCTACCGCAGATTACCTTAAGGCTACGGCTGAGGACAGGAACAAGTCCCACTATAGAGTCATCAAACGAGCAAAAGGACAATATAGGAATAAAGTTGAATCACTGACTCTATTTTACAGATCATATGCACTCACTAGACTGTATATACACAACAATATACAGTACACACTCACTGACCTGAGTCTTTTAACCATAATATCACAGACGAGACAACATTTTTCACTTGCCCCTTTAAAGTGGAGAGGCTACCGTGGTAATGCAACTCAATGTTTGTGCCTGTGAGATTGAGTCTGACTAGTATCCACGTTGCTTCTCTTCCCTAGCAGTTCAAACTCAAACTTTGAAAAACAACCTAGCTTGAGAAGAACACATTGTAAATAGCCAAGGAACGCAAGGACAAATTCTCACTTCAGTAGACTTCCGTTTCAAGTAAATTAAACAAACTTGTATGCCTGTGCGCAGCGCTTCTAAAAATGAATCGGTCACTCAGCTCTTCACATGTGCAGGCACAGGCCCTGTCAGGCAGTGTTGCAGCGCGAGGCAGAACTGCTTTGCACATTTTCCAGTGCATTCGGTTCAGGTCAGGGAGTTACAACCATATTCTCTAGAATACCATAGTTGCCTGCCGTAGCCTATAGACAATGCAAACGCCATGGCAACTCCCTGCACACAAAACCTCAGGCCCCCAGACAAGCTGGGAGACTAAAATGTGCATTCTAATTGCCATATTTAACCAATTTTGGAAGGATATTCTAATACTATACATTTCCATAACCTAAATAATTACACATGTGATGCCTAGCTAGTCATATCACTGTTTGAAACATTTTACATAGCCTATTTTACCTTGCTTTTAATAGCCTACAACCAAAATCCAACCATAGAAAAAAAGCAAAGATTTCCTTATATGCCATTGACACCAGGATTTCTTCTTCTACTGTCCAAAGGCAGTAAGGCACAATCTTATTGCTGCATCTTCACATTTTCCTTCTTTCTAAATTTCTACCACATCACTTTCTGATTATAAAAACCGCTCGCATCAGGTGCGCGTTTCAGAATGATGTTCTCCCGTAATGGCCGAGACGAGTAAACACATTGCTGCGCTTGTAATGTGAATTATTCATAGTTTATCAACTTTTAAGCTACATTTCTTGAGCTGTTTCATCAGCCTCGTCTTTGTGTTTAAACATTTTATTATGGAACGCCGTTGTATGCATTTGATATTTTTCTGGCCTGTTGTCCCGCAACTGTCCCAAAGTGTTTTCAACCATCCCAGAAATAAACGGGACGCTCTTAAGTTTCGAGCCCTGCGCACACTCACTCACAATCCCCATCAGGAGGCTGCAAAGATTTAGCATGGGCCCTAAGATCTTCAAAAAGTTCTACAGCTGCACCGAGAGCATCTTGACTGGCTGCATCACTGCTTGCTATGGCAATTGCACGGCCTAGATCGCAAAGCGCTAAAAAGGGTGTTGCGGACAGCACAGTACATAACTGGGGCCGAGTTCCCTGCTATCCAGGATCTCTGTATCAGGCGATGTCAGAGGAAGGCCCGAAAATGTTCAAAGACTCCAGCCAACCAAACCATAGACTGTTCACTCTTCTACCATCCGGCAAATGGTACCGGAGCATCGGCTCTCGGACCAACAGTCTATGAGACAGTTTCTACTCCCAAGCCATAAGACTGCTAAATAGACAGACTGCTAAATAGTAAATTAATGGTACCTGAAATATCTGCACTGATCCTACACACACTGACTAGACTTTATATACATAACATATACACACTGACTAGACTTTATATACATAACATATACACACTGACTAGACTTTATATACATAACATATACACACTCACTCACACACCTTACACTGTCACACCCACACAAATCCCTCACACATTCAAACTATACTTACGCACACTCACACACACTCACACGCACACACACTTTTACACTCATCATATGCTACTGCTACTCTGTTCTTTATTTTACTATTATTATTATCAATCTGGAATGTACATATCTACCTCAAGTACCTCGTACCTCTGCACATTAATCTGGTAGTGATACTCCCTGTATATAGCTCAATTCTTGTGTATTTTATTTTATTCGTCTTGTGTTAGTTACTATTTAATGTTTTTTTTGTTACTTTGCATCATTGGGGAAGGTTCGTAAGCAAACATTTCACTGTAATGTCCACACCAATTGTATTCGATACACTCATCTTTGATACACTCATCTTATACGCTGCTGCTACTCTGTTTATCATATATGGTGATGCCTAGTCGACTTACCCCTACACATATCTACTTCTATCACTCCAGTATTCCTGCACACTGTAAATATGGTACTGGAACTGACTGGCCTTGTATATAGTATGCTTGTTTACTTTCTCCTATTCTTCTTATTTCTTATTTTTTATTTCTTGTGTGTTTTTGTTCTACTTTATGTTATTTTTAGTATTACGTTGCTATTGATTACTGCGTTGCTTGGTTTAGAATGGCATTTCACTGCACAGGATACTAGGCTATGTGAAACTCTAACGCCCACCCCCCACCTCATCCCAGTGCCTCCTACCATCTCTTGCCATTTCCAGAGAGGTACTAGAGAGATGTGCTTCCTCACCTCACTTATTGCATCGCCATGTTTTTGGTGACGGGGAGCTCTAGAAAGTAGCCTTAAGAAACAGGGGAGAGTGGAGAGAGGGAGAGAGACAGAGCACATTAAAAACAGGTTGACAGAATAGGTTATTCTTTTTGGGGGGGGTAATTCATGATACCTTATGAATGTTCGCAGGATGACTATGAAAGTCTTCCGCTGACTTTATAAAAATGTCCCCAACAGTCTTATCTGTAAGCATGGTAACACACACAAGAAGAAGTGAAGCTACGCTGAAGCTACCCTTAGGAATAATATGCATAGTATATTCATGTTCACTACATTCAAAAATTAGCATATGTACATTTTAAATGTCATAGCCTACAAATTACAAGAACAGATCACTTTGGGGTCATATGTTAACAGAATGTGAAATTTGCTCTATTAAACACAAAAACTATGTTTAAAATAAGTGAAATCATTGCCGACGTCATCCAATCTTTGATTTGATAAAAAAAGTAGTGTGTAGTTCCAGTAGTTAGCTACACCACTACATGACAAAAAAGTAATTAACTGCTGAAAACACTACTTACATTTGAATTTAGTTCAATTACCACCAAGTCTCTTGAAAAATGCAATTGAATTACCAGCTGAACTACATAACTACTCCCCAAAACTGCACGCAAACACTGTGAGGGGGAAGAGCGCCTGCCCTGCAGGGGGCAGCATCAACCAGCCCAGTCTCAGATGCATGGACAAATGCTCCTCTACATCATGCAAACAAACAAACAAACAGTTCTCTGTGGAGAGAACCAATAAAGAGCCATCTTATTATCACCCTTAGAGTCACGCCTCACCATCAACCTCCCTGCACCTCTCACCCTGTGGAACCTCCTGTACCTTCTAAACCGTCCTACTTCCACCATGCCGTGCCCCACACAATGCATCCTGCTTTTCCACTTTATTAGAAAGCACTCCAGCATCGTCATGACCATGTCTTTACTCTATATGATCTCCTTGCAGTATCTCCCAGTGCACCCCCCCCACCCCCACCCCCTGCCTGTAATTCAATATCTAACATAGTAAAGACAAAAGGGTGGATCCATCCTGTGATTAAACCATTTTCTCCCTCCCCACTACTGTACTGTAGCTCCCTAGTGGGTCAGGGAGAAGCATGGGGTACGTGTCTCTTCAACTCAAACAGAAACAGAACAGTATAATGATGAAGAACAACATGCTTTTAATGGGGTGGACTGGGACACTTTCATCCTGTTAGAAGACAGTAATGATATTTGTTGCTCCAGTTCCTTGGCATTGTTATCTATCGGAAGGTTCAGATTGGCATTACTATCCCATAGTGTGTTAGCACAGCTGAGACCCCTCTATCTCTGCTCACCCCAGGAAACACTGTAGGTCTACAGACAGACCCATCTCATTCTCATCTGTCCAGTCCGAAACGCACATGAAAAGGAAGCAGTATGGGGACATAGTTCATTATGCTTTCTAGTGAAACTTCGCAAGAGACAACTTTCAGTAAAAAAAATGAGCAACATTATTATTCAGTTATTAGCCAAATATATACACTGAGTGTACAAACATTAGGAACACCCCTTTTGCCCTCAGAACAGCCTCAATTAGTCAGGACACGGACTTTACAAAGTGTCAAAAGTGTTCCACAGGAATTCTTGCCCATGTTGACTCCAATGCTTCCCACTGTTGTGTCAAGTTGGCTGGATGTCCTTTGGGTGGTGGACCATTCTTGATACACACAGGAAACTGTTGAGCATGGAAACCCCAGCAGTGTTGCAGTTCTTGACACACTCAAACTAGTGCGCCTGGTACCCACTACCTTACCCCGTTCAAAGACACTTACATCTTTTGTCTTGCCCCTCTGAATGGCACACAAACACAATCCAAGTCTCAATTGTCTCAAGGCTTAAAAATCCTTCTTTAAACTGTCTACTCCCCTTCATCTACATTGTGAAGTGATTTAACAGGTGACATCAATAAGGGTAATAGCTTTCACTACGGTTTCACCTGGTCAGTGTATGTCATGGAAAGAGCATGTAAATGTATTTCATCCATGCAACAACAAGAGATACATGATAGGGAAGCAGCACCAGCTAAGAGAGAGGTAGGGAAGTCACACCACCAGCTAAGATAGAGGTAGGTAACAACACCACCAGCTAAGTGAGAGGTAGGGAACAACACCAGCTAAGAAAGAGGTAGGGAACAACACCACCAGCTAAGCGAGAGGTAGGGAACAACACCACCAGCTAAGAGAGAGGTAGGGAAGCAACACCAACAGCTAAGAGAGAGGTAGGGAACAACACCAGCTAAGAGAGAGGTAGGGAACAACACCACCAACTAAGCGAGAGGTAGGGAAGCAACATCACCAACTAAGAGAGAGGTAGGGAACAACACCAGCTAAGAGAGAGGTAGGGAACAACACCACCAACTAAGCGAGAGGTAGGGAAGCAACATCACCAACTAAGAGAGAGGTAGGGAACAACACCAGCTAAGAGAGGGGTAGGGAAGCAGCACCAGCTAAGAGAGGGGTAGGGAAGCGTCTTTCCACTCCTCTCCCAACATGACCTCCAAAGACCTTGAGCATGTGTGCCTATTAGACGAGAGCCTGGCAAGATCCAAAATGAATTTGTACATCACGGCTCTGTCAAACATCCATGCACCCCCAACCCCACAGCCCCCTCTCCAGTCCCCAACCTCCCCAGATGGGGCAGACAGGTGGACGGCACGCGTGAGGACAGAATAGTTCTGGGGGGCGGGTAGGATATCGATTCAACAACCACTGCACTCTGTGGGAGAGGAGGCCGACGGCGCTTTTCTTACAAGGCGAACTCCGTCCCAATCTCATCACAGATTCTCTCAGGGGAATTGGGCTGCTTTATTTTCCTTTCTCCCCCATTCTCTTTTCCTCCCCCTTCTCTCTCAGTTACGCTCTTTCTTTCATTTTTATTCTGTAAAAGATTCCCTGGAAGGAAAAAAGAAAAGGAAGAAAAAACAAGGTCGACAAAGGTCGTCCTCCCAGCAGTCAGCAGAGAGTGGGGGGTTAGAGATAGTTCTCCAGAAGACAGGCCTGAGAGCTGATATCCCAGAATGCAGCTGATAAGAAAGTAGGCCATATAACCTTTGGTGAGCACGTGACAGGAATGCAGACAGTGGACGCAGCAGAGAGGAGAGGACGGGATGGGGAGGAAAGCTACTGCTGCTGCACTTGAAAGATGAAGTCAAAGTCGGAAGAGGAAGGAGGAGGGAGGATGAAGAGGAAGGAGGAGGGAGGATGAAGAAAGAAGGGGTGATAAGAGAAGAAAGCTATTTGCTGTCAGGGAGAGAGAAAGAAAGAGAAGGAGAGAGATAGGAAGAGGAGAGGGAAAAGAGAGATAAAGAAAGAAGAGTTGAAGAGAGAGAGAAGCTAAAAAAGCAGTGAAAGGAATTCCTTCTTCCTTTTGAGGGAGGCTGATAACAATTCAATTGGCTTTATTCCAAACATAAAAGATACAGGAGTGAAGAAATCTGAGACAGCTGCACTCTTTGAAAAAAAGGTGATATCTAGAACCTAAAAGGGTTCTTTGGCTGTCCCCATAGGAGAACTCTTAGAAAAAAACGTTTGATTCCATATAGAACCTTTTCCACAGATGGTTCCACATGAATCCAAAAAGAGTTTGACCTGGAACCAAGAAGGGTTCTCCTATGGGGACAGTCGAATAACTTTTTTTAAAGAGTGTAGATAGAGTTTTGAAACGTAGACATTTGCAAATGAACTGGAATAATTGCAACAACTACAATTATGTGTAGGCAGAAGAAGTGTCACATTTTTCTCCCTTACTGCTCGCCATGTGAGGTAGGAGACAAAGATGCCTTCTAGCTCACTTGATGGTGGTGCTGACTTACGCTTAACTGTGTTGGTGAGTATTCAACTTTAAACGTGTATCTAAGTGTATCTTATAGATGACGAGCTTTATTACCGTTAACCAGTCAACCACCTACTATATTAACCTCTTGTTGTTCCACCTGACACACATTACAGCTCAAACTGTCCAAACCTGCACATTAGAATCCCAGGATGGTCATTAGTGAGGGGAGATGATTTAAAGAGATGAACGAGCTGTTATTCAGGGCCTTCCTTCCTTCACTGAGGAGATATCTACTATTTTAATTCCCCGTTGGTTTTGCAGCTCCTGCTTGCTAACACACATCAGCACGATTGCTCCGATGTGGGGATAATTGACCCTGAACAATTATTACAATGAGTGCTCCCATTTTTCTTCCTTCAGTCTCCCCGCTCGTTTCCCTTTCTCCCTTTGAATGAAGGAGTTGTTGTAGCGCAGCAGATTTCTGCTGAAGATGCCTCACAAATGAAGTTCTCCTATTCGTCTCTGGGGACTGCTGTGCCATTTGTTTTCATTATTTTGACAAGCCTCTTTAAGGAGCTCCCTACTTTGCACTTCGTTCCTTCCATTTTTACAATACACTCTACCCCCTTCCCCCCTGTATTTGGAACTCATCCCGAGAGAGGTTGCATTGGTGTGTTTCAGTCACAGCTCTCTGCATCAGGGGACGGGGACTGGTGGGAGTAGTGGAAGAAAGGGGAGGAGAAGCACTTCCTCCACAGACAGATAAATAGACCTCTCTCTTCTCCAGTCTTTCTCTCTCTCCATCGCACCCTCTCCTCACTTCCTCTACAGACAGATAAATAGACCTCTCTCTTCTCCAGTCTTTCTCTCTCTCCATCGCACCCTCTCCTCACTTCCTCCACAGACAGATAAATAGACCTCTCTCTTCTTCAGTCTTTCTCTCTCTCCATCGCACCCTCTCCTCACTTCCTCCACACACAGATAAATAGACCTCTCTCTTCTCCAGGCTTTCTCTCTCTCCATCGCACCCTCTCCTCACTTCCTCCTCAGACAGATAAATAGACCTCTCTCTTCTCCAGTCTTTCTCTCTCTCCATCGCACCCTCTCCTCACTCCCCACTCAAGTCTTCTGTCTCTCTCTCTCTCTCTCTCTCTCTCTCTCTCTCTCTCCCTCTCTCTATGACAGGGCTGTGCTCAGGGTGCTGTGCCCACCCTAGGGTGCTGTGTTCAGGGTGATCATCACAGGGCTTTGGCTGCTGCAGGCTGCAGGTGGGTCCTGGAGGGGGTTCTGGATGACTTTCAGCTTAAAAACCCCAACATTAGCATCCGGCCCACAGCTGAAGACAAACCACAACACTTCATTAAAGAAGCCAAAGATCCTGGGGGCAGATCCTTCTGCACTAACAAAACATTTACATTTCAACATTTACTCCGTCTTGCTAGAGCTCCTATCATTTATGCTTTATATGGAACACACACGTTTGATTCATATTTCACATTTTCATAATTGTACTGCAATTTTATTTGACCTTTATTTATCTAGGCAAATCAGTTAAGAACAAATTCCTATTTACAATGACGGCCTACCGTGGAACAGTGGAACAACGACGGCCTACGGTGGAACAATGACAGCCTACCGTGGAACAACTACCTTATTCTGGGGCAGAACGACAGATTTTTACCTTGACAGCTCAGGGGTTCGATCCAGCAACCTTTTGGTTACTGGCCAAATGCACTAACCACTAGGCTACCTGCCGCCCGATTAGTGTGTTGTTTGTGTGGGCATACGCATACGCATGCGTGTGCGTGTGTGCATGTGTCAGCATCAATAAGGTCCGAGGGTTTACAGTTATTTGTACAGTGATGTAACAGTAGAAAGGGGAAAAGATGAGTGATAATGAATTGAAACAGTAAACCAATTTAAACAATTACGTAGCCTCTCTATTCTGCATATGGAAACTAACTGCTGAATGACTTGTGCTTTCTTCTCTGTCCCAAAAGTGAGGTGTTATTTTGGAAAAAGGAAAGTCTCTTCAACATACTGATTTGTATATTCCTGAAACAAAGACCTCAAACATCAACCCATCAGCAGGGTCACTCCCACGGGATGAGACACACAGACTGCTGCATGTTACAGTGGAATATCATATCAAATCAAACTTTATTTGTCACATGCGCCGAATACAACAAGTGTAGACCTTACCGTGAGATGCTTACTTACAAGCCCTTAACCAACAGTGCAGTTCAAGAAGAGTTAAGAAAATATTTACCAAATAAACTAAACTAAAAAATAATTAAAAGTAACACAATAACATTACAATGAGGCTATATACAGGTGGCACCGGTACCGAGTCAGTGTGCGGGGGTACAGTATTGGATAGAAAACACTCTAAAGTTTCCAAAACTGTTCAAAATAATGTCTGTGAGTATAGCAAAACTGATATGGCAGGCGAAAACCCGAGGACAATCCATCCAGAAAAACAAATTCAGCTCACCTCTGATTACAATGGCTGGGAATGGGAATATAAAAGGAAGTCCTCCCAGATTGCAGTTCCTAGGGCTTCCACTAGATGTCAACAGTCTTTAGAAAGAGTTTCAGGGTTGTTTTTTGAAAAATGAGCGAGAATTGTTTGTTTTTCTAAGTGGCTCCCATTTTGGCTGTAGTGTTTGTAGCGCGTTCCGGTGAGTGCGCGTACTTCATTATTTATCTCCGGTAATGGTCTCCGGTATTTTCTGTCTTAAATTGTATCGTTAATTTACATAATAGGGTACCTGGGGATTGATTAGGAAGGTTGTCTGACTTGTTTAGAAGAAGTTTATTGGTAACATACGGGATTCAAATTGTATGCATTTTGAATGAGGGACACGGGTGGATTACTGAGTCAAGCGCGCCATTGAAACATACTTTTTTGGGATATAAAGAAGGGACTTTATTGAACAAAATGACCATTTGTTGGGACCCTTGTGATTGCAACCAGATGAAGATCTTCAAAGGTAAGTGATTTATTTTATTGCTATTTTTGACTTTCGTGACGCATCTGCTTGGTTGGAAAATGTATGTAATGCTTTTGTGTGCTGGGTGCGGTCCTCAGATAATCGTGTGCTTTCGCCGTAAAGCCTTTTTGAAATCTGACCATGGCACTCCGGTACCGCTTACCATGCGGTAGCAGAGAAACCAGTTTATGACTCGGGTGACTGGAATCTCTGACAATTTTATGGACTTTCCTCTGACATCGACTACTATATAGGTCCTGGATTGCAGGAACCTTGGCCCCAGTGATGTACTGGGCCATTCGCACTACCCCCTGTGGCACCTTACGGTCAGATGCCGAGCAGTTGCCATACCAGGTGGTGATGCAACCACCTGATGGTCAGGATACTCTCGATGGTACAGCTGTTGAACTTTTTTAGGATCTGGAGACCCTTGCCAAATCTTTTCAGTCTCCTGAGGGGGAAAAGCTTTTGTTGTGCCCTCTTCACAACTGTCTTGGTGTGTTTGGACCATGATAGATCGTTGGTGATGTGGACACCAAGCAACTTGAAACTCTCAACCCGCTCCACTACAGTCACATTGATGTTAATGGGGGCCTGTTCGGCCCGCCTTTTCCTGTAGTCCACGATCAGCTCCTTTGTCTTCCTCACATTGAGGCAGAGGTTGTTGTCCTGGCACCACACTGCCATGTCTCTGACCTCCTCCCTTTAGGCTGTCTCATCAATGTCGTTGATCAGGCCTACCACTGTTGTGTCATCAGCAAACTTAATGATGGTGTTGGAGTTGTGTTTGGCCACGCAGTCGTGGGTGAACAATGAGTACAGGAGGAGACTAAGTACACACCCTTGAGGTGCCTTAGTGTTGAGGATCAGCATGGCAGATGTGTTGTTGCCTACCCTTACCACCTGGGGGCAGCCTGTCAGGAAGTCCAGGATCCAGTTGCAGTAGGAGGTGTCTTATAGGTGTCCAGATTAGTATCCCGCTCCTTGAAAGCGGCAGCTCTACCCTTTAGCTTGATGCGGCTGTTGCCTGTAATCCATGGCTTCTGGTTGGGATTTGTGAGTACGGTCACAGTGGGGACAATGTTGTCGATGCACTTATTGATGAAGCCGATGACTGAGGTGGTATACTCCTCAATTCCATTGGATGAATCCCGGAACATATTCCAGTCCGAGCTAGCAAAGCAGTCCTGTAGCGTAGCATCCGCGCCATCTGACCACTTCCGTATTGAGCGAGTCACTGGTACTTCCTGCTTTAGTTTTTTCTTGTACACAGGAATCAGGAAGAGAATTATGGTCGAATTTTCCAAACGGGGGGCGGGGGAGAGCTTTGTATGCATCTCTGCGTGTGGAATAAAGCTGGTCTAGAGGTTTTTTCCCTCTGGTTGCACTTGTGACATGCTGGTAAAAATTTGGTAAAACTGATTTAAGTTTGCCTGCATTAAAGTCCCCAGGCACTAGGAGCTTCGCTTCTGGGTGAGCATTTTCTTGTTTGCTTATGGCCTTATCGAGTTGGTTGAGTACACTCTTAGTGCCAGCATCGGTCTGTGGTGGTAAATAGACGGATACGAATAATATAGATGAGAACTCTTTTGGTAGATAGCGTGGTCTACAGCTTATCATAAGATCCTCTACCTCAGGCAAGCAATACCTCGAGACGTCTTTAATATTACACATCGGGCACTTGCTGTTATTGACATAAAGACACACACCCCCACCCCTCATCTTACCAGACGTAGCTTCTCTGTTCTGCCTGTGCATTGAAAATCCCTCCAGCTCTATATTGTCCGTGTCGTCGTTCAGCCACGACTCGATGAAACATAGGATATTGCAGTTCTTCATGAACTGTTGGTATGATTGGTAGGATAATTGGTTGGATAATCGTAATCGTAGGTCATCCATTTATTTTCCAATGATTGCATGTTCGCAAGTAGAATTGATGGCAATGGGAGTTTACTCGCTCGCCGACTAATTCTCAAAAGGCAGCCTGATCTGCATCCTCTTTTCCTCCGTCTTTTCTTCACCCAAATGACGTGGATCTGTGCTTGTTCCCGGGAGAGCAGTATATCTTTCTCGACTCATTAAAGGAAAAAGTTTCTGCCAGTTCGTGGTGAGTAATCCCAGTTCTGATGTCCAGAAGTTATTTTTGGTCATAAGAGACGGTAGCAGCAACATTATGTACAAAATATGTTAAAACACACACAAAAAAAATAGCAGAATTGATTACGGGCATGTAAAACGTCAGCCATCCTCTCCGGCGCCATTTTATCTAAAATATCCAGCCTGAAGTAAGATATGGAATTGAAGAGATTAGAAATACAGTCGCTGTCTGATGAAAACCTCTTATTAAAAAAATGTACTTTTCAGGAAATTGAAGAAATGACCATATTTCCCCATAAACTAACATACAATTATGAACTTCAGAAGCTATTTTGAATAAATGTCCTTGATCATTCAATGTTCAGTGTACAGTAAGGGGAGTTACTGTTTTCAATAAATGAAAACATTTGAATACAAAAATCATTATAAAATTAAATCAGACAGCGACGATATGACAGTTAATCTCCATGAAACAGTTTGACAGAAAAAGAGTGATACGGGCAGAGTGAGAGAGAGTGACAGAGAGAGGGAGGGAGAGAGAGCGTCCCTTTGCTCCACAGTGATAGTCAGTGAAGCAGAAAAGTGAATTACTTCTTCTACTCCTGCACTGCTTAATTTAATATCTCCGATGAGTTGCTTCAGCCCTCCATCGGGCCAGGGTCCACACATTTCCAAATTCGTGCTGTGTCACAAAACATTAGACATTGTCCCGGCAATTCATTTCTCTATGGTAATTCTGAATCACACCACTCCGGCTGGGCACCTGGGGACATCTCTGGAGGTATTCTGTTTTTTTGAGGGGGGGTATTGGGAGCATTATCATCCATTGATATATATTTAGTTCTCCTTCCCAATCCACAGTGGAATAGCCAGCGTGTAATAGAATAAAAGGGCATCACTATTTCCATTTTATTTCATTCTTTCTTCTTTCATTTCATTCCTCCCCAGGAACCTCTGCTTGAGGGTAATAAAAAACAATATAAATGTGAATGGAGTGGATTTGAATTTTAGTGGATGTTATTTTGTGTCAGATTCCTTTATACAAGGCAACTTGCATGCACTGGAATTTCATATGATCCTTCTTGATATAGATGTATTGTCAATTGACTGTTAAGACCCTATACGTCACAACAATGGCAGCATGCCAAGGATTTCAGATGACCCATCTTTAGGTTGCTGGTCCACTCAACCAGCTTACAACGCCATCTAACTTAATTTGTATTTTGCAAAGGTAAAGGTGCTTATGAGTTTGATGTGGCGAGAAGGAGTTGAGAGGGTTTTGGATCGTGCCCCACCACATCGATGATATGCCATGGGTGATCTGACTCCCCATGCCCCCACTACGCCGTATTGCAAGGCAAGCGGCAGGCAAACAGCTGCTTGGTCCAAGCGGCCCAATATATCAATGGCACTAATTAATTGGATTAATGGAGAGGGTTTTGGGATTGGGGAGAGGCTGGGGGAAGCGTTTCAGCGGAAACTGAATTGTGGTCCCTGAGGGCAGGGGGGTCGCGAGAAGGGGTAGGAAGGAGGAAACATGTCTGAATATGGATGAGGCAAAATTGAGTTAAAACAGAGGAGACTGCAGCATTCATTAGACCGCCCACCCTCTGAAGTAGCTGCTTAATATGCATGCTATTACTATGCAAATCAGTGATAATGAAACACAGAGGATTTTTTCATCAGAGAAAGAACAAGCAGATGTTGGCAGGGTTTGGAAAGGGGTGGTTTGAGTTTTTTTGTGGTGAGGGGCGTTGTGTGTTATATTAGTTTGGGGGAGGGGTGGGTATTGTACAAAACCAAAAAACTGAATTAAATCAAAGTCTATTAAACATACCTGAGCACCAGACCCCATAACCCCGAGCACTCAGTACCACAGTAAAACATAATGCCACAGGCAACAGGTGAATGGGGCAACCTTAGGCCCTGATTAGCCACCTCTATAGGGAATGCTTAAATAAGTTACATAAACAAGTCAGAATTAAATAGAGGCTATTTGTGAGGTTTGTTCTACTTCCTTGGGGATCAATGTAGTTTCATCCATACAATCACTTAGCTACGCCATGTTTGATTATATAATCACATCATTATAAGTACACGCCTTGTTGCAGACCTACACACCCCCACAGTCAACAGCAAATGATTGTTCAAGAAATTGGAACTATAAGGTTCTATCTGCATTTTTGTCAAAAATGATTTATTGACATGGCCTTGTTCTGTTCAATGGTCTCTACCTATATAGTACTCTCAATCAAATCAAATCAAATGTTATTGGTCACATACACATGGTTAGCAGATGTTATTGTGAGTGTAGCAAAATGCTTGTGTATCTAGTTTGACAACGCATCAATATCTAACATATAATCTAACGATTCCACAACAACTACCTAATACACAAAAATCTAACAAAAGGAATGGAATAAGAATATATACATATAAATATATGGATGAGCAATGACAGAGCGACATAGGCAAGATGCAGTAGATAGTATAAAATACAGTAGATATATATGAGATGAGTAATGCAAGATTTGTAAACATTATTAAAGTGGCATTATTAAAGTGACCAGTGTTCCATTTATTAAAGTGGCCAATGATTTCAAGTCTGTATGTAGGCAGCAGCCTCTCTGTGTTAGTGATTGTTGTTTAACAGTCTGATGGCCTTGAGATAGAAGCTATTTTTCAGTCTCTCGGTCCCAGCTTTGATGCACCTGTACTGACCTCGCCTTCTGGATGGTAGCGGGGTGAACAGGCAGTGGCTCAGGTGGTTGTTGTCCTTGATGATCTTTTTGGCCTTCCTGTGACATCGGGTGCTGTAGGTGTCCTGGAGCGCAGATAGTTTGCCCCGGTGATGTGTTGTGCAGACCTCACCACAGTCTGGAGAGCATTAAGGTTGAGGGCTGTCTAGTTGCCGAACCAGGCGGTGATGCAGCCCGACAGCTCTCTCTCAATTGTGCATCTGTAAAAGTTTGTGAGGGTTTTAGTTGACAAGCCAAATTTCTTGTGCTTCTCTCCTGTGGTTGAAGAGGCACTGTTGCGCCTTCTTCACCACACTGTCTGTATGGGTGGACCATTTCAGTTTGTCCGTAATGTGTATGCCGAGGAATTTAAAACTTTCTTCCTTCTCCCCTGCTGTCCCGTCGATGTGGATGGGGGGTGCTCCCACTGCTGTTTCCTGAATTCCACGATCATTTCCTTTGTTTTGTTTGACATGGTGTGAGAGATTGTTTTGCTAACACCACGTTTCAAGTGCCCTCACCTCCTCCCTGTAGGCTGTCTCATCGTTGTTGGTAAGCCTACTTCTGTTGTGTCATCTGCAAACTTGATGATTGAGTTGGAGTTGAGTTGGAGGTGTGCATGGCCAAGCAGTCATGGGTGAACAGGGAGTACAGGAGGGAGTGTTGAGGATGAGCGAAGTGGAGATGTTGTTTCCTACCTTAACCACCTGAGGGCGGCCCGTCAGGAAGCCCAGGACCCAATTGCACAGGGTGGGGTTGAGACCCAGGGTCTCTAGCTTAATCATGAGCTTGGATGGTACTATGGTGTTGAATGCTGAGCTATAGTCAATAAACAGCATTCTTACATAGACATCTTGCATTCTTACATATTCTTACATACTTCCTCTTGTCCAGATGGAATAGAGCAGTGTGCAGTGTTATGGCGATAGCATCGTCTGTGGACCTATTGGGGCAGTAAGCAAATTGGAGTGGGTCTAGGGTGAAAGGTAGGGTGGAAGTGACATGGTCCTTGACTAGTCTCTTAAAGCACTTCATGATGACAGAAGTGAGTGCTACGGGGCGATAGTCATTTAGTTCAGTTACCTTTGCCTACCCTAATTGATGTTGTTAAAAGAATACAAAAAATAATTTGATGACACCATTCTAACCAATGAGTGTTCTGAACATTAAAGCCAATTATCTCAGAATCATCTTTTTTTTTATAGTCCCAAATTCTTGAGTTGTGTCTGCTCCTGCCTAGCTCTCTGCTACGCAGCTACGCTGGGCTGTGTTATGTTGTGGTGTGATATTCTGGGCTGTGTTATGTTGTGGTGTGATATTCTGGGCTGTGTTATGCTGTGGTGTGATATTCTGGGCTGGGTGGTGGTGTGATATGCTTGACTGGGCTGGGTGGTGGTGTGATATGCTCGACCCGGCTGGGTGGTGTTGTGATATGCTAGGCTGGGCTGGGTGGTGGTGGTGTGATATGCTAGGCTGGGCTGGGTGGTGGTGTGATATGCTAGGCTGGGCTGGGTGGTGGTGGTGTGATATGCTAGGCTGGGCTAGGTTGTGGTGGTGTGAAATGCTAGGCTGGGCTAGGTTGTGGTGTGGTGTGATATGCTTGGCTGGGCTAGGTTGTGGTGGTGTGATATGCTAGGCTGGGCTAGGTTGTGGTGGTGTGATATGCTTGGCTGGGCTAGGTTGTGGTAGTGTGATATGCTAGGCTGGGCTAGGTTGTGGTGTGGTGTGGTAGTGTGATATGCTTGGCTGGACTGGGTTGTGTGGTGGTGTGGTATGATATGCTAGGCTTGGTGGTGGTGTGATATGCTAGACTTGGTGGTGGTGTGATATGCTAGGCTGGGCTCTGCTGGGTTGTGGTATGGTATGCTGGGCTGGGTGTTGATGTGATATGCTAGGCTGGACTGGGTTGTGGTGTGGTGTGATATTCTAGGCTTGGTGGTGGTGTGATATGCTAGGCTGGATTGGGTTGTGTTGTGGTGTGATATGCTAGGCTGGACTGGGTTGTGGTGTGGTGTGATATGCTAGGCTAGACTGGGTTGTGGTGTGGTGTGATATGCTAGGTTGGACTGTGTTGCGGTGTGGTGTGATATTCTAGGCTTAGTGGTGGTGTGATATGCTAGGCTGGACTGTGTTGTGGTGTGGTGTGATATTATAGGCTTAGTGGTGGTGTGATATGCTAGGCTGGACTGGGTTGTGGTGTGGTGTGATATGCTAGGCTGGACTGCTGTGGTGTGGTGTAATATTCTAGACTTGGTGGTGGTGTGATATGCTAGGCTGGACTGTGTTGTGGTGTGATATTCTAGGCTTGGTGGTGGTGTGATATGCTAGGCTGGGCTCTGCTGGGTTGTGGTGTGGTATGCTGGGCTGGGTGTTGATGTGATATGCTGGGCTGGGCTAGGTTGTGGTGTGTGTTAGACTGAAGTGTGGGGTGGTAATGACTCCTGCATGGAAAGCTTCTCCCTGTAAGTGGCTCCCCGTGGCTGTCTCCTTTCATGACCCAATCAGGGCTGTTCTCTATGGGCCTGTTAAATTAAACGCTCTCTCTGCACAAGAGGAGGAGTTAAGGAGTCTGGATGAAGTCATCGATCATCAGGCACCTGCCTTTTCAGCACTGCCCGGCTCAGGCTGGCCAGAGGCACACACAGTGCACAGCACACAGCACAGAATAGAGCACAGAACACAGAACAGAACACAGCACATAGCACAGAACACAGAGCACAGAACAGCACAAACCAGAACAGCATAGCCACACAGGAGCTACATTGACAAGGCTGGGTTGCTGGTACAGACACCTGTGGTGGTCAGTCATATTTACTCATGTCTGTCACATACCTGTATGTTTCAACAGCCTTAGATTTGTTCATACCTTTTTTTAGTCCCCTTTTCTATTCCCCCTTTTCTAGTCCCCTTTTCTTTTCTATAGTGTTTTCTATATAGCGTGCTAAGACTGCAGCCACCATAATCATAGACTGTTCTTTCTGCTACCGCACGCAAGTGGTCCACTTTAATAACTCTAACTACATGTAAATATTACCTCAATTACCTTGACTAAACTGTACTCCCGCACATTGACTCTGTACCTTTACTCACTGTATATAGCCTCGTTATTGTTATTTTACTGCTGCTCTTTAATTATTTGTGACTTTTATTTATTATTTTTGGGGGTATTTTTCGTAAAACTGCATTGTTGGTGAAGGGCCTGTAAGTAAGCATTTCACTGTAAGGTCTACACCTGTTGTACTCGGCGCATGTGACAAATAAAATGTGATTTGACTTGAATTATGCATGGATCTATAAAGAAAGTGGCTACTGTAATCACATTGCTTTTCTATGATAGCGATCAATATTGACTGGATTTGGTGTGTCAATCACAAGTAATATAGATGGATGACACCCCTCATCTAAATAAAGTTAATACAGACACTTCAGGAGTCATTCAGTCTTAGGAAATGCCTCCCATGCTTAAACACACCTTTCCTTTGCACTTCTCAGTAGTTGGCATTCAGACTTACCTCATGCAGGTGCGTAAGAGCTTTGCAGGCGTGGTTACCTTGCACACCCTTCTGTGTTCTCCAGGAACAACCACACAAACTTGACAGAGAAAAGAAAAATAAACCAACTACATAATAGAATGCTGAAAAATGTCAGAAAACAATGAAGGGACCGTTATAAATGTATGTGGGCATAACTGACGGTGGTTACCAATAGTGGCTATTATTTAACACATTACAAATTGTAAAAAATACAGTGAAAAGATTAGCTGGCTGAAACGTGCGTTACCTCATACCTAAGTACAAGTTCAGAGTGCGCATAGAGAGAAAAGTACACAAAAAGGGAATTAAGTTCTGCGTATGCGTGCATAACTAGGGTCTGATTTGGGGGTCTGCATTGTGAGAAAGACAGACAGACAGACAGACAGACAGACAGACAGACAGACAGACAGACAGACAGACAGACAGACAGACAGACAGACAGACAGACAGACAGACAGACAGACAGACAGACAGACAGACAGACAGAGAGAGAGAGAGAGAGACATGGAGTAATCAAATGACCTTTGTATTCCTTGGAATTGATTGTTGTCATTAGGAGAATGCCAAGCGGGTCCTCCCTGTTGGCTATATAGAATATTACATGGGTGAATCTCCATCCTTTTTGACACCCCTGGCATAGTAATAATAACAATTTAATGACATACAATACATTATGTACACAGGAGTCCCTCTATTGGCGGGCTGGGGTGGAATTTGATATAAAGCTTAATAGTGACAATGATGATGATGAGACTGCTGAGCGATGATGATGATGGTGTCCCTTGTTAGTGTGTCCCTGTCTTAATTAGATAGGGTTGTTACAGGTCTGTATATCAGAGCCTGGGATACATGAGGACTACACACACACGCACACACACACACACACACACACACACACACACACACACACACACACACACACACACACACACACACACACACACACACACACACACACACACACACACACACACACACACACACACACACACACACACACACACACACACACACACACGAGATCTTTCTCTGTTCACTGAGTAACTGCAAGTGTCTTTCTATTCTGTACCTGAACATTCTTTACAAATACTGGCTTTAGAGAAAAAAGGGCACCAAAGGTTCATCACTGGCATTCATTATTCATCTTAATGAAATAGATTTGGTGAAACACGGGTAGAGGCTTGTACCACATAAGCAAAATCTCTCCAGATCACGTTTCACAGAAGATGAGGGCATGTAAATCAGTTAAAGTGAATTTTCCCAATCCACAAGTTATTACAATACCACATTTTACTAGCTGATGATTCTGCAGCATTACTTATTTACTGTTCTAATTACTGTATGTTGGAAACCAGTTTATAATAGCAATAAAGCACCTTGGGGGTTTGAGGTATATGGCCAATATACCACGGATAAGGGCTGTATCTGGAATTCCGAGTTGCGCCGTGCTTAAGACCAGCCCTTAGCCGTGGTACAGTATATTGGCAAAATACCACACCCCCTCAGGCCTTATTGCTTAAGTAACCCTCTACTCCAAAAACAGCAAGACATTTCCTAAACTGGTCCATACGATATGTACAGGTACCTGAGTGTACCAACATTGACACTTGCTCTTTCCATGACATAGACTGAGGTGATTCCAGATGAAAGCTATGATTCCTTGGGGATGGATCGACATTTACATAATGGGTACCGGGAGGGAAATGGGGGAGGGTCAAGCTTTTTCAATTTCAGTCAAGGGGAGGGCTTAGTATTTTTTTTAAATCTATTCCAGGGAAGGGTCATGTAATTTGTAATTGATGAAATGTCAATATTTCTCAGTGTTTTAGAATGAGTTGATTATAAGGCTATGTATCTCTGATTCTCCCCTGAGCATGCAATATCATGTGTGCCTATTGGCTATTTAGTGTGGTCTCAATCAAATGATCCATAGCCTGTAGGCTATAGTCTACGAAGTGCATGCTCGGAGAAGCACAGAGCAAGTGTTTGTCTAAGATAGCTGCTGGAATGGTGTAAATAAAACAGGGCTGCATTACACACTGCAATGGATATGGGCCAAATACAACAGGTAGTCCTTACAGTGAAATGTTTACTTACAAGCCTTTAACCAACAATGCCGTTTTAAGAAAAATAAGTGTTAACTAAAAAATAGTAAAAAATAGTAAATAAAAGTAACAAGTAAAAGCAGTAAAATAACAATAGCAAGACTATATAGAAGGGGTACTGGTACAGAGTCAATTTGCGGGGGCACTGGAAAGTCGAGGTAATTGAGGTAATATGTACATGTAGGGAGAGTTAAAGTGATATGCATAGATAATAAACAGAGAGTTTTTATTGACCGAGTCTCTGGTGATTCCTGCTTTGCTTTTTGCTTGTTAGCAGGAATCAGGAGGATAGAATTTTGGTCAGATTTGCCAAATGGAGGGCGAGGGAGAGCTTTGTACTCTGTGTGTTGAGTAAAGGTGTTCTAGAGGTTTTTTTCCCCCTTTGGCTGCACATTTAACACATTGGTAGAAATTAGGTAAAACAGATTTAAGTTTCCCTGCATTAAAGTCCCCGGCCACGAGGGGCGCCACCTCTGGATGAGCGTTTCCCTTCACCCACCATGCACACTTTAATTAACTTAATTTCTTGGATATAGGGGGCACTATTTTAATTTTGGGATGAAAAACGTTCCTGTTTTAAACATGCTCGACTATGCATATAATTGACAGCTTTGGAAAGAAAACACTCTGACGTTTCCAAAACTGCAAAGATATTTTGAAGAAAATAAAACAGATCTGACTATTTGAAATAATCTATAACAGAGCTTTGTTCCACGATGCTTTATGCTAGAAACAAGCTGTACAATTCCAGGGAAAGACATGGCGCCGATGCATACGGGAATTTCATTGTTCCATTTCTTAAGAGGCTGAACTACAACCTTCTAAAGTTGAGGATACATTTTGTTTTACTTTTCTTGGAAAGTAATCTAATTCTGTCACTATCAATTTATTACGCTATTCACTTTTTGTACAATAGACCTTCTCTCGTTGGGTTAAGCTACGGAAGAAGAGGAGCCAGCAGTTAAAGCTTACATTTTTCAGTGTTCGTAGACAATACACACTTATTTGGCATTGGAGAAATATGATATGATAAATATGATAAGATTAACACATTGGTCTATCTCTTTGTCTATTCTTAACATATAATTTCAGTTATTTGTGAGATATTAAAAAACACTCTGCTAATATGTAAAATGACGCAGAATTGCAAGACATAAAAGGCATTTTTTTTCTCAAACCTGCAAATATGATGATCGATTCATGCAATGCTTTTACTATGAAGGAGATCTTACCACCCCTACTCTTGTCCACGGTGGTCTGCGAACCCACAACCTTCTGGCCCGCAGCCATGTGCGCTATCCATTTTCATTTCAGAGAGGTCAGATATTCTCCACGTAACCCTTATTATGAATAATGTTCACTCCCTTATTAATGTCACTTGTTAAATCCACTTCAATCAGTGTAGATGAAGGGGAGGAGAGAATTCAGGCATGAAGTGTGTATGTGTGCCATTCAGAAGGTATATGGGCAAGACAAAAGTTTTGTGCCTTTGAACAGGATATGGTAGTAGGTGAAAGGCGCACCGGTTTGTGTCAAGATCTGCAAGACTGCTGGGTTTTTCATGCTCAACAGTTTCCCGTATGTATCAAGAATGGTCCACCAGCCTAAGGATATCCAGCCAACTTGACACAACCATGGGAAGCATTGGAGTCAACATGGGCCAGCATCCCTGTAGAATGCTTTCGACACCTTGGGTTCAACTCAATATTAGGAAGGTGTTCTTAATGTTTTACACTCAATATTGTTCTCTAGGCTAACACCCACTCAGGCCACGATAAAAATTCTGTCCACCTACTACAGGGTCATCCATAGATAAAGATGCATCGCATCCTTACATCACTGAACTGTAACAGGATTATAATGTTTACTTCTCTTTAGGCCAGGGGTCGAGACGGCTACAGCATGATGTACACCATGAGGAACCGTGGTGAAAGTATACATTGAAAGCCAGTGGTGCGGTACACTTATTACTCTGAGAGAGAGCCATTGGGCCACAACACTAATATCTAGTGTTTTGGCTGCACCTCGAGACAGGCACACCAGTTATCTGAACCAGCAAAGCTCTACCTCTTACTCTCACTGTGAAGGTCAAATAGGATAAAAACCTGTTATGCTCTATGTGTGTGTGTGTGTGTGTGTGTGTGTGTGTGTGTGTGTGTGTGTGTGTGTGTGTGTGTGTGTGTGTGTGTGTGTGTGTGTGTGTGTGTGTGTGTGTGTGTGTGTGCACGTGTGTGTGTGTGTGTGTTAGTTGCTGGAGGAAGCCTTTAAAATCATCACACAAAGCCTCCCTCAGACGTTATACGGGTCTGTCCTCATAGTTTCCACACTCAGTTCCTCCGACCAACACTCACAAGCTCACCGCCATGAAAAATAACGGCCCTTCTGAAGACCTTTTCACCACCATTCACTCAAATCAAATGCCAGTTCTCTCTTTTTTCCCCCTCTCTCTTTCCCTAACTCTAAGGGTAGTTGAGACGTAAAAGGTGGGTAAGCTTTACCCAGTGAAAGGGTCAACCATTATAATAGTGTGCTCTTCTGACTTTTTTCCCCCTACTGTAAAATGCTGTCGACTTGTCAAGAATGTAGACCTTTGGAGAATAGGTGTGGTGTGACACCCAACACCACTTCTCCCCACAGTGGCAGATGAATCAGTTCATGTGGGGTATTGCTGTCACTCAACATCACTGTTGAGTGACAGATCAATGGGAATGGGGGGGTAGCTTTGGTACCAAAATTAGCTGCCGTAATTGCATCTCTCTCCCTGTGACCATAACCCTAGTCTTATCATGTGAAACTGCTACTAGCACTGTGCTAACAAGAAATCCAGATGCACATCCCTGGTCACAAGGGAGGGTTATAAGCTGACATATATAATTGTTTTAAGATTGTCATAGAATTTTATGCTATTTAATTTGGCCTTTTACTACCAAATCCCATTGAAACGCATCAAATAACACATTCATAAATGACAAAAAAATGCAATAAATCATAAAGAATAAGGTTTTGAAGTGTCTGTCCTATATCTAGGAGATATGAGAAAGCTGAGGAAATATTTTGGTTTTTTTTATACAAGTTTTTAACCCCTTTCTTTTGGGTAAGGCATAAAAGGACCTCATACTTCCATTTATTTTTAAACCGGTACCCGCTACCTTCAGATAAGTCCCGTGACCACATAGAGCAGAATGGAGAACACCATCATGTTCGTGAGAGTCTCCCCTTTCCACAGAGTGGTTTGTAGGCCAGCATCATGTTATAGGTATGCTTGTCATCAGCAGGGACTGGGGAGTTTGTCAGGATCAAAAGAAATATGAAAGGAGCAAAGCCCAGGTAAAAAAGATAGATGGAGTCTTCTGAAAACCTAACTCTAAAATAGTTGTATTTTTCAGCGAGACAATAACACCCATTTTAATGCCAAAGATCAGAATGGCTTTCCAAGAGGTGTTGTTGAGTTTTCTTGAATGGTCTAGTTTCAGCCTTGACATAAATCTACTAGAAAATCAGAGACAAGGTTTAAATATCGATGCCCATCAATGATCCAAAACCAAATTTACTAAGCCTGAACAATCTTTACAAAAACGATGGATATATTCTTAATTTGGAAAATGTTCAATAACTTTCTTTCACTTTGAAAATATGGAGCAGATCTGTAGGAACATTTCTATTCCTTTTTTAGATTGAATTTTAAGGAAGCAAAATGTGAAAAAAGGGTGTGTAGACTTTCTATAGGCACTGCATGTGTGTGCTTCTATCTGTGTCTGTGTGGTTGGGAGTGCTTGCCTTGGTTTCTTTGTTTGTATCTGGTGTTGGCATGAAGGGCCTGGGGGGTATCAGCGCTCACCAGGGAGGCAGGCGCTGGCTGATGTCAGCTGGCCAGTGGGCACACAGTCCAGTCGCATCATATCGCCGTCACAGCCCTGGTCTGGTGCCGCTCACATTCACTCTGCCCCCAAGACATCTAGCCTCTTTGTCTGCCTGCCTGGCTCTGCGTGTCTGGTTGTGTGTGTTTGTTTATTCTGTGTGCTTTGGAGCCAATCCACTCATTCTAAAATTACCAGAGCAATTATCTTGGCCCTTCCAGTGTAAAAGCTAACAAATTCCTAACAGTTGCAAACAAATCCCCCAGTACAGAACATTCTCATTTTAGATATGCAGGTGGTTCAAAGTTTCAATTTCACACAAGCCAAAGTCTATTTACTTCCAGTTCTGTGGACTGTTTGTTTTTACAGCATGGAGAATGCATGGCACTCCTTGATATCTATTCGGCTTCAATTAGCAACAGATGCCTCCATGTAGAGTGCAAACTCTAATTGTACGTGATGAGCAAAGCTAATGGCCTGACCTTCTTGCAGCTGTGAGAGAAGAGGAGACATGGGATAACCTATCTCACACACCTTCTCACTGTCCAAACATATACACAGCAGCCCATACTCCCCAATGTTAGAAAATGGGAATGGGTGGGAGGGGTAGCTTTGGTGACCAAAATTAGCTGTCGTAATTGCATCTCTCTCCCTGTGACCATAATTTTTCAGGCCTGTTTGGGGCAGTGGGGAGAGTTTGTTTGTTTTGGTGTCAGGGCTATTTAGAATCAAAACCAAGACCTCCGGCACACATGTGGACCTCCAAGCCAAATGGCAGCAACGCAGCCTCCCCTAACTCCGGCTCTCTCACAGCACAGGGGATAAAGAGCAAACAAGGAGAGAGAGGGGGGCTGAGTGAAGGAGGGGGGAATATACAACAACCATTTTACTCAACAGTCTTTTACCCAACTTTCACAGTATTGCTGCAAGCTCCCATTAATGATTGTTTGGGGTGCAATTAAATAACCATTAAGATCGAAATGTTCAGGGTAAACTGATCAGTCCCATATGTGGAAAAAAGTAAAACAGAAGAATATTCTTTTTTTCACAGGTTTGAACATAAATGAGTTATATACAGGGCCTTCGGAAAGTATTCAGACCCCTTGACTTTTTACACATTTTGTTACGTTTCAGCCTTAATATAAAATGGATTAAAAAACTAAAAACAATACCCCATTCTGACCAAGTCAAACCAGGTTAAAAATAAAAACAGAAATATCTTATTTACATAAGTATTCAGACACATTTCCTATGAGCTCAGTTGTATCCTGTTTCCATTGATAATCCTTGAGATGTTTCTACAACTTGATTGGAGTCCACCAGTGGTCAATTCAATTGATTGGACATGATTTGGAAAGGCACACACCTGTCTATATAAGGTCCCACAATTGACAGCGCACGTCAAAGCAATAACCAAGCCATGAGATTGACGTAATTGTCCGTAGAGCTCTGGAACATCATTGTGTCGAGGCACAGATCTGGGGAAGGGTACCAAAACATTTCTGCAGCATTGAAGTTCCCCAAGAACACAGTGGCCTCCATTATTCTTAAATGGAAGAAGTTTGGAACCACCAAGACTCTTCCTATTGCTGGCCGCCTGGCCAAACTGAGAAATCGGAGGAGAAGGGCCTTGGTCAAGGAGGTGACCAAGACCCGATGGTCACCCTGACAGAGCTTTAGAGTTCCTCTGTGGAGATGGGAGAAGCTTCCAGAATGACAACCATCTCTGCAGTACTTCACCAATTAGACCTTTATGGTAAAGTGGCCAGACGGAAGCCACTCCTTATTAAAAGGCACATGACAGCCCGCTTGGAGTTTGCCAAAAGGCACCTTAAAGGCTCTCAGACCATGAGAAACAAGATTCTCTGGTCTGATGAAACCAAGATTGAACTCTTAGTAATCAGGGCCGAATATTGGCCAAATCTCGCATAGGGCTCCCAAAAGACTAGGGCCGGCCCTGAATGAGATGATAAATTGGGAAAATCTTTCTCAATGGAAAATTACATCAATGTTCCCTTACACATCACATGTAGTTCCAATACTTGGTCCATTCACTTCAACAATTGGGGCGGGGGGTTCAGGACAGTTTGCCTTTAGCGGGTTCAGTCTGCTGGTTGTTTTGTTTTGTCTTGACGTGCCTCCATTGAAGAGTGCCAAAAAGTGAATTACATGTAGGAGGCTTAGTTCATCTTTGAGCCATACACTCCCTGTTCCAGACACACAAATCCCCCATGCCTCATTTTCCCCTGCGAGCCTCCCTCTCTTGGCACACGGTTGTCAGACATGTGTATCACACATCCCAGCCAGAGAGAGGCAGTAAGCAAGCATTGCGTGGAGATGGTTTGTGCTCCCACCATGTGCAGATGATATCATTAGCTAGTACTGTCCTGATCAGCTCCATATGTTTGTGGTAATGCTATCGTACCAAGACTCAATGGTGTGTGGCTCATGAGCTATCATTTACTGCATGGAGAAAGTCCAGTCTTCTAACCACAAGCCTGTGTAGTAAAAAACGAACAGAGAATTGGTTTGACTGGAATTAGTAATCACGCTAACCCTTCCCCAAGGAGTTCCTGAATGTAGGCTACATTATAAATAGGTACATTGAGATATACTGTATAAATGAAAAGGTTTAGTTTGAGGAAAAGGGCTGCTTAATTGTACACAACTTTGCATACCAGGAAGTTCATAAACCATGTATCGTATTTCTTTGGGTTCATTTATATGTCTCTTTCATAGACATAATAACAACACAGGAGAACCATATATATAACTTACCATAGCTGCAGAACTGTAATTAATCCATGCCTATTGGGTGTTAATGTCGAGAAAGGGAAGCTAGGCCTCAGCGTTCTCTTCTCAGTCCTTGACCCCGATGTCAATCTTATTTTTTTCCCGGCAAGTAGAATCCACATTCCCTCCACTGCTCATGCTCTCACTGTTGGGAACGCTCCTGTTGCCACAGAGATGGGGCGGGAAAACATTTATCCTTGGAAGCAGCGGAGAAACGGATGAACGGTAGAGGCTGTCCACCCGCGCCAGGAGACGTCTAATGTTTAAAGCTCTCCACGATTCCCTTTTTCCACATATTTTTCATACTCTACTGTTTTTCTTCAAAATGAACATTACAGCAGTTAAATAATAATAAATACATTCTTAGAAATCTGGTATTTTTTCACTGTGTCTTTTAGGCACAAGACGTGGTTGGTTTTTATAAAGACTCAAACAGATACGACATAATAAAGAAATTGCTGGAAATGTCCTTTTTCTAAATAAATCTTCAATTATTGCGTCTCATGATTGCTATATGATTTCTAAAAAAATAAATCACAGGTTCTGGTTGTGTGTAGTTCTGTCTGTGCTCTAGAAATGTCAGTCACATCAAGAGGTTAACCCCATCGCTATACGAACGCTGATGTAATATTATCCAAACACAGGTTGGACATATCTGACCCACACAAAGCGTGTTGTGAGACCATTCCATCCAGCCTCTCTCTGTAACCTCATTAAAAATACAAAGGGGTTAAAGAAAATGCAGCAATAAGCAATCTGCGTTAAACCTCCATTTGAATGCAAGAGTTAGTGTCATTTAATGCAGTTTCAAGTGAAAAGTGCCATTAAAGCAGGATTGACTAATCTGGGCATGGCCGTGCTGCTCTGTGGGATGACATTATGCTAAACTGACCTTTACAGACAGATTAAGAGAGCTCCAAGGAGAGGGAGAGAAGGAGGAAGATGGAGGGAGGGAGGAGGAGGAGAAGAAGAAGGAGGGAGAGAAATGAACAGCGAATGAAAGATGGCGAGTTTGCCATATAGATGATCAAGTATCCACCACTCCCAACCCAAGTGCAATAGAGTACATTCATTCTACAAATCAAATGAAAGTGGCAAAGTGTTATGCTATAGTTTGAGGGTTTGGTCAAACCACACCGCAAACTATTCATGTCTCCAAACTACTCTGTGGTATCTGTGGCCACCAGCACCTCAACATTTGGCATTATAAAGTTATAAAATAACTCGATGAATCTGAAACTATCCTCCCAACTGTGAGTTCGGATTTCCCTCTAACATGTTATCATTTTTGTCAAAGTCTCACCACGCTCCATAGACAATGGAAGTTCCGGTCCGTTCCGCATTCCGGACATCATCAATCAATATGAGGGCTGGTTGGGACAGTGCCAGTACTACTCTGAGAGGGAGGATGTGAAGTTGGCCATCCCTCACTCTCTCTCTCTCTCTCTCTCCCTCTCTCTCAGTGAAACAGATGACCCGGGAGATCATACCTGGGAGCTTCAGAGATCCTCTTACTTTCAGATACATATCTCCTCTACTTTTTTTCCCACAAAACCCAGAGGAAAAGTAGCAATAAGATACTGTACGGCTGACTAAATTCAAAGAGATCTAAGTGAAACCCAGTGGCAAAGTTAAAACCACTTTGGTTAGTGGGAGATGTCAGGAGAGTGAGTTCTCAAGAGGGTTCTGCCTTAAAAGATGGATAGACCTATCGGCTGCAATCACAGCTTGACCACTCTCTCCATCACTGCCCATTCCCAACCTTACATTCACATCTTGGCCAGGCCACTCACTACTTGACTGGAAGTTTGGAGCGAGAGATAGGGAGAGAGAGAGAAGAGATCAAGACAAAGAGAGTGAGTATAGAGAGAACAGAGTGAAATAACAGAGTGGGGTGGTTATTGACTTGAAAGTGTTTGGCCGCTGCAGAGTACAGGTTTGGTATCGAATTACTGGTGTATCCTACTGCGAGCTCTATTGGCATGGGGAGCTTTTTCCTCTTCTCCTTTACTCTCAATGACTGCAGACAGGAGGTCTTTTTTAAAACAGTGTCTGTTGGGCAGAGTAGGGGGCATAATAGTGCTTTTGTTGAGCATTAACACATTGATAAAAGCATCAGCCAAACAGGCTGGGAGCTACAGGGGCTGAAGTAAAGAGATGGGAGGGTGTCTGAAATAGAGGAGGGAGAGGAGCGGAGAAGTGTAACACACAGTACAGACAAACTACCACCCATATAACCATACATATAACCATACAAAACCAGTGATACAGTCATGGTTACATAAAAGCAAGTCTTTTCACACTTATTCTGTGATGTGGTGAGGTTGGACCCAGGCGCAGAGAAGAGACCAGACCAGGAATCAGTGGTTCAGGATGAACAGAATACTTTACTGAGAAACGGTAAACAAAAGATCACAGTAACACAGTGCAAACAAGAACACAACATTTTGAAGCCTCACTCAGGAGACAAACTCTCACCGCAACCAATTCAAGCTTCTTAAAGGACACCAGAAAACACACATTTTTTAACAATAGAATCATAATGAGTATACAGGTGAGTGTCATTAAGGTCTCTAGGACGATCTCTGGTGACAGGTAGAACCATGAAATGTTCAACAGGGACACATTTGTACACTCTGTACACCAACAATTTGGATTTGAAATGATACATGAGTGAGAAAGTTACAAATGCACAAATATCATAACCACCAAAAATGCTAACCTCCTCTCTTCCCTTTCTGCATCCTTTGACTCTCTATGTCCCCTATCCTCCAGGCCGGCTCGGCCCTCCCCTCCCGCTCCGTGGCTCGACGACTCATTGCGAGCTCACAGAACAGGGCTCCGGGCAGCCGAGCGGAAATGGAGGAAAACTCGCCTCCCTGCGGACCTGGCATCCTTTCACTCCCTCCTCTCTACATTTTCCTCCTCTGTCTCTGCTGCTAAAGCCACTTTCTACCACTCTAAATTCCAAGCATCTGCCTCTAACCCTAGGAAGCTCTTTGCCACCTTCTCCTCCCTCCTGAATCCTCCTCCCCTCCCCCCCCTCCTCCCTCTCTGCAGATGACTTCGTCAACCATTTTGAAAAGAAGGTCGACGACATCCGATCCTCGTTTGCTAAGTCAAATGACACCGCGGCTGGTTCTGCTCACACTGCCCTACCCTGTGCTCTGACCTCTTTCTCCCCTCTCTCTCCAGATGAAATCTCGCTTCTTGTGACGGCCGGCCGCCCAACAACCTGCCCGCTTGACCCTATCCCCTCCTCTCTTCTCCAGACCATTTCCGGAGACCTTCTCCCTTACCTCACCTCGCTCATCAACTCATCCCTGACCGCTGGCTACGTCCCTTCCGTCTTCAAGAGAGCGAGAGTTGCACCCTTCTGAAAAAACCTACACTCGATCCCTCCGATGTCAACAACTACAGACCAGTATCCCTTCTTTCTTTTCTCTCCAAAACTCTTGAACGTGCCGTCCTTGGCCAGCTCTCCCGCTATCTCTCTCAGAATGACCTTCTTGATCCAAATCAGTCAGGTTTCAAGACTAGTCATTCAACTGAGACTGCTCTTCTCTGTATCATGGAGGCGCTCCGCACTGCTAAAGCTAACTCTCTCTCCTCTGCTCTCATCCTTCTAGACCTATCGGCTGCCTTCGATACTGTGAACCATCAGATCCTCCTCTCCACCCTCTCCGAGTTGGGCATCTCCGGCGCGGCCCACGCTTGGATTGCGTCCTACCTGACAGGTCGCTCCTACCAGGTGGCGTGACGAGAATCTGTCTCCTCGCCACGCCCTCTCACCACTGGTGTCCCCCAGGGCTCTGTTCTAGGCCCTCTCCTATTCTCGCTATACACCAAGTCACTTGGCTCTGTCATAACCTCACATGGTCTCTCCTATCATTGCTATGCAGACGACACACAATTAATCTTCTCCTTTCCCCCTTCTGATGACCAGGTGGCGAATCGCATCTCTGCATGTCTGGCAGACATATCAGTGTGGATGACGGATCACCACCTCAAGCTGAACCTCGGCAAGACGGAGCTGCTCTTCCTCCCGGGGAAGGACTGCCCGTTCCATGATCTCGCCATCACGGTTGACAACTCCATTGTGTCCTCCTCCCAGAGCGCTAAGAACCTTGGCGTGATCCTGGACAACACCCTGTCGTTCTCAACTAACATCATGGCGGTGGCCCGTTCCTGTAGGTTCATGCTCTACAACATCCGCAGAGTACGACCCTGCCTCACACAGGAAGCGGCGCAGGTCCTAATCCAGGCACTTGTCATCTCCCGTCTGGATTACTGCAACTCGCTGTTGGCTGGGCTCCCTGCCTGTGCCATTAAACCCCTACAACTCATCCAGAACGCCGCAGCCCGTCTGGTGTTCAACCTTCCTAAGTTCTCTCACGTCACCCCGCTCCTCCGCTCTCTCCACTGGCTTCCAGTTGAAGCTCGCATCCGCTACAAGACCATGGTGCTTGCCTACGGAGCTGTGAGGGGAACGGCACCGCAGTACCTCCAGGCTCTGATCAGGCCCTACACCCAAACAAGGGCACTGCGTTCATCCACCTCTGGCCTGCTCGCCTCCCTACCACTGAGGAAGTACAGTTCCCGCTCAGCCCAGTCAAAACTGTTCGCTGCTCTGGCCCCCCAATATTGGAACAAACTCCCTCACGACGCCAGGACAGCGGAGTCAATCACCACCTTCCGGAGACACCTGAAACCCCACCTCTTCAAGGAATACCTAGGATAGGATAAGTAATCCTTCTCACCCCCCCCTTAAATGATTTAGATGCACTATTGTAAAGTGGCTGTTCCACTGGATGTCAGAAGGTGAATTCACCAATTTGTAAGTCGCTCTGGATAAGAGCGTCTGCTAAATGACTTAAATGTAAAAATGTATTGTAATAGTGAAAGGTTAGCTTGTCTTGGGGGTATGATATAAAATGCTAACCTCCCCATTTATTGTAATAGTGAAAGGTTAGCATGTCTTGGGGGTAGGATATAAAATGCTAACCTCCCCATTTATTGTAATAGTGAAAGGTTATCATGTCTTGGGGGTAGGATATAAAATGCTAACCTCCCCATTTATTGTAAAAGTGAAATGTTAGCATGTCTTGGGGGTAGGATATAAAATGCTAACCTCCCCATTTATTGTAATAGTGAAAGGTTACATGTCTTGGGGGTAGGATATAAAATGCTAACCTCCCCATTTATTGTAATAGTGAAAGGTTAGCATGTCTTGGGGGTAGGATATAAAATGCTAACCTCCCCATTTATTGTAAAAGTGAAAGGTTAGCATGTCTTGGGGGTATGATATAAAATGCTAACTTCCCCATTTATTGTAATAGTGAAAGGTTAGCATGTCTTGGGGGTAGGATATAAAATGCTAACCTCCCCAACCAAAACAAACAGTAAATGCATCCAACAAGTTTATAGAGTCACAAGCTTGATGTAATCATTGTGTGTTAGGAATATGGGACCAAATACTAAATGTCTGACTACTTTAATACACATATACAGTGGGGAGAACAAGTATTTGATACACTGCCGATTTTGCAGGTTTTCCTACTTACAAAGCATGTAGAGGTCTGTAAATCTTTATCATCGGTACACTTCAACTGTGAGAGACGGAATCTAAAACAAAGATCCAGAGAATCACATTGTATGATTTTTAAGTAATTCATTTGCATTTTATTGCATGACATAAGTATTTGATCACCTACCAACCAGTAAGAATTCCAGCTCTCACAGACCTGTTAATTTTTATTTAAGAAGCCCTCCTGTTCTCCACTCAATACCTGTATTAACTGTACCTGTTTGAACTCGTTACCTGTATAAAAGACACCTGTCCACACACTCAATCAAACAGACTCCAACCTCTCCACAATGGCCAAGACCAGAGAGCTGTGTAAGTACATCAGGGTTAAAATTGTAGACCTGCACAAGGCTGGGAGGGCTACAGGACAATAGGAAAGCAGCTTGGTGAGAAGGCAACAACTGTTGGCGCAATTATTAGAAAATGAAAGAAGTTCAAGAGGACGGTCAATCACCCTCGGTCTGGGGCTCCATGCAAGATCTCACCTCGTGGGGCATCAATGATCATGAGGAAGGTGAGGGATCAGCCCAGAACTACACGGCAGGACCTGGTCAATGACCTGAAGAGAGCTGGGACCACAGTCTCAAAGAAAACCATTAGTAACACACTACTCCGTCATGGATTAAAATCCTGCAGCGCACGCAAGGTCCCCCTGCTCAAGCCAGCGCATGTCCAGGCCCGTCTGAAGTTTGCCATTGATCATCTGGATGATCCAGAAGAGGAATGGGAGAAGGTCATGTGGTCTGATGAGACAAAAATGTAGCTTTTTGGTCTAAACTCCACTCGACGTGTTTGGAGGAAGAAGAAGGATGAGTACAACCCCAAGAACACCATCCCAACCATGAAGCATGGAGCTGGAAACATCATTCTTTGGGGATGCTTTTCTGCAAAGGGGACAGGACGACTGCACCGTATTGAGGGGAGGATGGATGGGGCCATGTATCGCGAGATCTTGGCCAACAACCTCCTTCCCTCAGTAAGAGCATTGAAGATGGGTCGTGGCTGGGTCTTCCAGCATGACAACGACCCGAAACACACAGCCACGGAAACTAAGAAGATGCATCTCAAGGTCCTGGACTGGCCGAGCCAGTCTCCAGACCTGAACCCAATAGAAAATCTTTGGGGGGAGCTGAAAGTCCGTATTGCCCAGCGACAGCCCCAAAACCTGAAGGATCTGGAGAAGGTCTGTATGGAGGAGTGGGCCAAAATCCCAGCTGCAGTGTGTGCAAACCTGATCAAGAACTACAGGAAACGTATGATCTCTGGCTTTCTGCCAATATCAGATACGTCTATTTCCTGGGCAATTTTCTTGTTACTTACAACCTCATGCAAATCGCATTAGCCTACGTTAGCTCAACCATCCCGTGGAAGGGACACCGATCCCGAAGAAGTTTTAAATATTTTTTTCCCCTCATCAATATACAGACAATGCCTCATAATGACAAAGCAAAAACAGGTGTTTTAGAAATGTTAGCAAATGTATATAAAAAAAAATGAAATATCACATTTACGTAAGTATTCCGGCCCTTTACTCAGTACTTTGTAGAAGCACCTTTAGCAGCAATTACAGCCTCGTGTCTTCTTTGGTATGACATTACAAGCTTGGCACACCTGGATTTGGGGAGTTCCTCCCATTTTTCTCTGCAGATCCTCTCAAGTTCTGTCAGGTTGGATGTGGAGCGTTGCTGCACAGCTATTTTCATGTCTCTCCAGTGATGTTCGATCTGGTTCAAGTCCGGGCTCTGGCTGGGCAACTCAAGGACATTCAGAGGCTTGTAACGAAGCCACCCCTGCGTTGTCTTGGCTGTGTGCTTAGAGTTGTTGTCCTGTTTGAATGTTAACCGTCGCCCCAGTCTGAGGCCCTGAGTGCTCTGGAGCAGGTTTCCCTCAAGGACCTCGCTGTACTTTGCTCTGTTCATCTTTCCCTCGATCCTGACTAGTTTCCCAGTCTCAGCTGCTGAGAACCACCCCACAGCATGATTCTGCCACCACCATACTTCACCGTAGGGATGCTTTCAGGTTTCTTCCAAAAGTGACACTTATCATTCAGGATGAAGAGTTCAATCTTGGTTTCATCAGACCAGAAAATCTCGTTTCTCATGGTCTGAGTGTCTTTAGGTGCCTTTTGGCAAACTCAAAGTGGGCTATCATGTACCTTTGATTGAGAAGTAGCTTTCGTCTGGTAACTCTACCATAAAGGCCTGATTGGTGAAGCGCTGCAGAGATGGTTGTCCTTCTGGAAGGTTCTCCCATCTCCACAGAGGAACTCTAGAGTTCTGTCAGAGTGATCATCAGGTTCTTGGTCACCTCCTTGACCAAGGCCCTTCTCCCCCGATTTCTCAGTTTGGCCAGGCGGCCAGCTATAGGAAGAGTCTTGGTGGCTCCAAACTTCTTCCATTTCAGAATGATGGAGGCCACTGTGTTCTTGGGGACCTTCGATGCTGCAAAAAAATGTTGGTCCCCTTCCCCAGATTTGTGCCTCGACACAATCTTGTCTCGGAGCTCTACGGACAGTTCCTTCGACCTCATGGCTTGGTTTTTGCTTTGACATGCACTGTTAACTGTTGGACCTTTATATAGACAGGTGTGTGGCTTTCCAAAACATGTCCAATCATTTTAATTTACTGCAGGTGGACACCGATTAAGTTGTAGAAGCATCTCAAGGATGATGGATGGAAACAAGATGCACCTTATTCACATAATACCTTACGTAAATAAGGTATTTCTGTTATACATTGTTTTAAAAATGTGCCTACAAATCTAAAAACATTTTTGCTTTGTCAATATGGGGTATTGTGTGTAGATTGCTGAAGAATTATTTTGGAAAAAGTCAAGGCGTCTGAATACTTTGAGAAGGTACAGTGCCCACATTAAGCAAATGTCTTTAACAGTACCTTAGCATCATGTCATCGTTACAATGTCATTATCATTATTATAATCATTATCATGTCTCTCTTCCAGGGAGAAAGTAACTGATGGGTCGGCTAAACTCATCAGCACCAAGGAGAAGCTCTCTCTCTCTCCCACCTTGTTAGTGATCCCTCCCAACAGAACCTCCTTGTGAGCATGTTTGCAGTGTTTGCCATTAGACGGGGTGTCAGAGTTGTGAGTGACAGGGTTGACACCACCAGATGGTGAAGGAAACACCTCTGATTACAGAGTCAAACCACTCGACCTGCATAAGAACACCACACACAATACAACAAAACACACAAATATCATTCACAGTCTGGCGAAGAATAGAATAGAAACACATGAGATTCAAACAGGTCTTCCTCCTCTCAGCCTAGTGGGAGCCTGGGTTTGAGGAGAGCAGGTTTCTTAGGCCTGCTGGTAAATGGAGCACCTCTGTTAAACCAGTAGAGCTACCGCTTCCCTCCATAACAATCTCCCCTAGATTGGTCCTGTCAGTCCTGGAATTGGACTACGATTCAGGGAGGAACGATTTGTTTGAGAGAGATAGTGTGTGCGTGCATGTGTGCGTGTGCATGTTTGTGCCTGTGTGTGTGTGTGTGTGTGTGTGTGTGTGTGTGTGTGTGTGTGTGTGTGTGTGTGTGTGTGTGTGTGTGTGTGTGTGTGTGTGTGTGTGTGTGTGTGTGTGTGTGTGTGTGTGTGTGTGTGCATGTGCGCCACAGGAGGTTGGTGGCACCTTAATTGGGGAGAATGGGCTTGTGGTATTGGCTGGAGTGGAATCGGTGGAATGGTATCAAACATATCAAACATATGGTTTTCATGGGTTTGATGCTATTTCATTTTCTCCGTTCCAGACATTATTATGAGTTGTTCTCCCTTCAGCAGCCTCCTCTGGTGTGCGCATGTGTTTGTCCACATGTGGTTATTCAGACGTGTGGATGAATGCACTATGTTGAACTTGAGGGTAATGAAAAAAATAAAAGGAAACGTGTAAAAAGCATTTACGAATTTGCAAATGTACAATATGTTACAAATTTCTTAAATGTTTGATACACTATAAATACATAAGCTTTTAGACAGCCCTTCAAATGAGTGGATTCGGCACACCCGTTGCTGACAGGTGTGTCAAATTGAGCACACAGCAATGCAATCTCCATAGACAAACATTGGCTGTAAAATGGCCTTACTGAAGAGCTCAGTGACTTTCAACTTGTCAACATTATAGGATGCCACCTTTCCAACAAGTCAGTTTTCAAATTTCTGTCCTTCTACAGCTGCCCCGGTCAACTGTAAGTGCTGTTATTGTGAAGTAGAAACGTCTAGGAATAACAACGGTTCAGCCGCAAAGTGGTATGCCACACAAGCTCACAGAACGCTGAAGAGCGTAGGGAGTAAAAATGGTCTGTTCTTGGGTTGCAACACTCACTTCCAAACTGCTTCTGGAAGCAACATCAGCACAAGAACTGTTCGTCGGGAGCTTCATGAAGTTGGTTTCCATCCGCACACAAGCCTAAGATCACCATGCACAATGCCAAGTGTCGTCTGGAGAGGTGTAAAGCTTTCCGCCATTGGACCAAAGCAGTGGAAATGCGTTTTCTGGAATGATGAATCACGCTTCACCCTCTGGCAGTCCGATGGACAAATCTGGGTTTGGCGGATGCCAGGAGAATGCTACGTCCCCCAATGTTTAGTGCCAACAGTCAAGTTTGGTGGAGGAGGAATAATGGTCTGGGGCTTTTTTTCATGGTTCGGGTTAGGCCTCTTAGTTCCAGGGAAGGGAAATCTTAACACTACATTCTAGATGATTCTGTTCTTCCAACTTTGTGGCAGCAGTTTGTGTGAAGGCCCTTTCCTGTTTCAGCATGACAATGCCCCCGTGCACATAGCAAGGTCCCTACAGAAATGATTTGTTTGAGATTGGTGTGGAAGAACTTGACAGGCCTGCACAGAGCCTTGACCTCAACCCCTTCAAACACCTTTGGGATGGATGGGAGCGCCGTCTGCGAGCCAGGCCTAATCTACCCTGACCAACCACCCCACTTTTGTTTTTGCCTTAAGTAACCATCTGTCTTATGTAACCATTCCAAACATAACATGTCATAGAAAGAGAGTGTTGGACTAGTGTTAGAGTGTTGGACTAGTAACTGAAGAGTTGCAAGTTCAAATCCCCAAGCTGACAAGGTACAAATCTGTCGCTCTGCCCCTGAACAAGGCAATTAACCCACTGTTCCTAGGCCATCATTGAAAATAAGAATTTGTTCTTAATTGACTTGCCTAGTTAAATAAAGGTAAAATCACATTTAAAAAAGACCAGGCTGGGCACAAAGAGAGAAAATGAAAGTGCAGGCAAGGGATGGGATGGGATGAATTCACAGAGATTGTGATCTGTTTCACTCCCAGTCAGTCAGCTGTTCAGATTCTATAATCAAATGATTCACCATTTGAGCCATCATTTTCCCTCCGATGTCATACTAAAGCTAACCTCATCGCGAACCAGGCTTCCCTAAAGCGGGAAGCATGGGGAAGTGTCAGAAATTAACTAAAGAGTGCTTGGAACCCGATGCATGTCAGTGACACCTCGCAACACATCAAACCAATCAAATGTCTTCCTTGGGTGGAACTCCAAAGGTGTTAGAGAAGCAACAGTGTGTGAGGACTAAACATTTCAACAAAACAAACACATTTTCCGCACTCTGGTTTTCACAGCATTTCTCTATTATTTCGACATTAGCTAAAGCTGCAGCAAGAGGGCAGAAATGGTCTACAGTGCTAGCCATATCAATATATATAATTTTGACAATTCTGATGTGATATTTGGCTGTAAAGGCTAGTACTGCAATCATTCTAATTAAATTAAATTAAAATCATTCAAATTAAAATGAACGTCATAAAATGTAACCTGTAAATGCTCATATCCTGTAGTCTAATTGTCAACTCCTTATTTTAATACTGTTCCTGAATTACACAGGTTGGGTTTGCACTAAATGTTTTGTCACCACTTAAATAAAAGGCAAGTGCACAATCTGGTATATGGTTTGCATCATATACAGTTGTGTCACGTCCTGACCTTAGTTCCTTTTTTCTGTCTCTATTTTTGGTTTGGTCAGAGCGTGAGTTGGGGTGGGGATTCTATGTTTTTGTTCTATGTTTTGTATTTCTGTGTTTTGCCTGGTATGGCTCCCAATCAGAGGCAGCTGTCTATCGTTGTCTCTGATTGAGAACCATACTTAGGTAGCCTGTTCCCACCTGTGTTTGTGGGTTGTTTTTGTGTGTCTACACCTTACAGAACTGTTTCGTTTCGTTCACTCTCTCGTTGTTGTTTTAGTGGTTATTGCAGTGTTCAGTTTATTTATTAAAATTAACATGGACACTTACAACGCTGCATTTTGGTCTGATCCTTCCTATTCCTCATCCGAGGAGGACAACGAAGTTTACATACACCTTAGCCTAATAGATTTAAACTCAGATTTTCACAATTCCTGACTTTTAATCCGAATAAAATGTCCCTGTTTTAGGTCAGATAGGATCACCACTTTATTTTGAGAATGTGAAATGTCAGAATAATAGCAGAGAGAATGATTTATTTCAGCTTTTATTTCTTTCATCACATTCCCAGTGCGTCAGAAGTTTACATACACTCAATAAGTATTTGGTAGCATTGCCTTGAAATTGTTGAACTTGGGTCAAACGTTTCAGATAGCTTTCCACAAGCTTCCCACAATAAGTTGGTTGAATTTTGGCCCATTCCTCCTGACAGAGCTAGTGTAACTGAGTCACGTTTGTAGGCCTCCTTGCTTGCACACGCTTTTTCAGTTCTGCCCACACATTTTCTATAACATTGAGTTCAGGGCTTTTTGATGACCTTTCCAATACCTTGACTTTGTTGTCCTTAAGCCATTTTGCCACAACTTTGGAAGTATGCTTGGGGTCATTGTCCATTTTGAAGACCCATTTGCGACCAAGCTTTAACTTCCTGACTGATGTCTTGAGATGTTGCTTCAATATATCCACATAATTTTCCCCCTGTCAGGATTTGGCCAGGGTTGTTCCGGGTTTTGGTCAGTAGATGCCCCCATTGTGCTTTTTGTCCCTATGTTTTTCCCTTGATCCCCATTATTATTTGCACCTGTGTCTCGTTTCCCCTGATTGTATTTAAACCCTTTGTTTCCCTCAGTTCTGTGCTCTGTGTTTGTATGTTAGCACCCTGCCCTAGTGTTCTGTGTGCTCTTGTCGATTCCGGGTGACGTTCTTGTGGTATTCTGTTTTTTGTTTTTGTTTATTTTTGGTGAGTTTCTTTTGAGGTCTTTTTGTGTTTTTACCTACCACCTTTTGGATTTGCCATTTTTTGTATTTTAGGACTTTTTCTTTATTAAATACACCGTCTTAAGTACTGCTGTGTCTGCCTCATCTTCTGGGTTCTGCTGTCTATTCGTGGCTCAGTTGGTTAAGTGACTGTTTCTCACTCCGGAGACCCAGGTTCGAAACCGGGTCCTGACAGAAACACAGATCCAAAAATGAACCCAGAGGCAGCCAGTTCCCAGGACCTTTTTGCCACGCTGTCCCACCACCAGGAGACTGTCCAACGCCACGAAGCCGCCCTGGTTCAGCAAGAGGCCTTAATGGCTAGACATTCTCATCTTCTGTCGGAGATGCTGACTTCCATTAAGCAAATATCTGATCGACTTACCCCGGCAACAGTTCCCGTCCCAGTACCTCAAGTTCACGTACCCATGGCAGTTAACCCCCTGGCTGAACCTCGTCTTCCACCTCCCCAACGGTTCTCAGGTGATCCAAGTGCTTGTAAAGGGTTTCTCACTCAATGTTCTCTCTCCTTTGAGCTGCAACCCTCGTCGTTTCCCACCGACCGGTCTAAGATCGCATATATCATCACCCTGCTGTCGGAAAAAGCCCTGGCCTGGGCTACTGCTGTGTGGGATGCCCATAGTTCCTGCTGTGCCAGCTACTCTGCCTTTGCTGAGGAATTCAAACGAGTGTTTCAAGGCCCAAGCAGTGGTTCTGACTCAGCCAAACAGCTCCTGACTCTCCATCAAGGTTGGCGCAGCGTGACGGACTATGCCATCCAGTTCCGCACGGTGGCAGCAGCGAGTGGCTGGAACAACGAGACGCTCACGGTGTGCTTTCTGAAAGGCCTTTCCGACACTATCCAAGATGAACTGGCCACTCAGGAACCACCGGACAATCTCGAGTCCCTGATCAAGTTGGCCTCACGCATTGACCAGCGTCTGAGAGAGAGAGAACTCAACCGTAGACCTCTAGCTCCTATCAGTCCCAGCTCCGAGTCCCCACCTTTATCATCGCTGGCTCCACCGGAACCCATGCAGATTGGACGCATCTCCCAGGCTGAGAGAGACCGCCGGATGAGGAGCGACGCTGTCTATATTGCGGCAAACCGGGCCATTTCCGTTCCACGTGTCCCGGGCTCCAGGGAAACGCTCTGTCCCGTACAGACCGGGGGAACTGTAACGGGAAACATAACCTCCTCCCATCCGTCCAACTCCCGTCTGCTCATTCCAATCACCCTCTCCTGGGACAACCACAAGCTTCACCTTCAAGCCTTGGTAGACTCTGGAGCCGCAGGTAACTTCATGGATGGTGTCTGGGCGAAGGAGAATGGCGTTCCCTCTGAACCTCTAAGTGACCCCATGAGGGTTACTACATTGGATGGAAGCCCTTTGGGATCTGGACTTGTCACTCATGTCACTACCTCCTTGAGACTTTCAGTTTCACAACACCAGGAATTGATGAACTTTCATTTGATCTCCTGTTCCGAGTTCCCTCTCGTCCTTGGATACCCCTGGCTTCACAGCCATAACCCTCACATCGACTGGTCTGTGGGCACTATCAAGCAGTGGGGTCCTACGTGCCAAGCTACTTGTATTTTCCAGAATTCCCCGAGTTCTACTCCCGAGTCTTTAGAATCCATCGACCTGACCCGAGTTCCCGAGTGTTACCATGACCTCAAACTGGTGTTTAGCAAACAGAGGGCCACCATGCTACCACCCCATAGATCTTACGATTGCCCCATCGACCTGTTTCCGGGCACTTGCCCCCCCGAACGAGCTGCTATGGATACCTACATCAAGGACTCTCTGGAAGCAGGTCTCATGCGTCCATCTACCTCCCCGGCGGGAGCAGGGTTTTTCTTTGTGGCCAAGAAAGATGGTGGATTACGTCCTTGCATCGACTACCGGGGACTCAATGACATAACCGTCCGTAACCGTTACCCGCTACCCCTTATGGCCACAGCCTTCGAGCTGCTCCAGGAAGCAGTTGTTTTCACTAAGCTTGACCTGCGGAACGCATACCATCTTGTGCGGATCAGACCTGGTGACGAGTGGAAGACCGCTTTCAACACGCCTACTGGTCACTATGAATACTTGGTGATGCCCTTCGGCCTGACCAACGCCCCAGCGGTGTTCCAAGCGCTCATAAACGATGTGCTTAGGGATATGCTTAACATATTTGTGTTCGTTTACTTGGATGACATCCTCATCTTTTCGAGCTCCCTTCAAGAACACACTAAGCATGTCAGACAAGTACTCAAACGCCTCCTGGACAGCCATCTGTACGTTAAGCCGGAAAAATGTGAATTCCATTCATCCCGAGTACAATTCCTGGGATTTGTAGTGGAACCCGGTCGAGTCCAAATGGACCCTAGGAAGGTAGGGGCGGTAGCGGATTGGCCCACCCCCAAATCCGTTAAGGATGTTCAGCGTTTCCTGGGCTTCACAAACTTTTACCGCAAGTTCATCAAGAACTTCAGTTTGGTGGCAGCTCCTCTCTCAGCTTTAACCAAAGGTGGCAATGCAAGGTTTTTTGGGGAAGAGAAGCTGAGACGGCCTTCCAAGGACTCAAGCAGCGCATCCTCTCTGCTCCCATCCTGATACTACCGACTACGGATGAACCATTTGTGGTGGAGGTAGACGCATCAGAGGTTGGTGTTGGAGCTGTCCTGTCTCAGAGGGGTGAAGACAAGAAGCTTCATCCGTGCGCTTTCTTCTCACACCGGCTTACCCCGACTGAGAGGAACTACGATGTGGGGGATCGTGAACTCCTAGCGGTTAAGATGGCATTGAAGGAATGGAGACACTGGCTCGAGGGGGCTTCTCACCCGTTTCAAGTGCTTACGGACCACAAAAATCTGGAGTATATCCAGCAGGCGAAGCGATTGAACTCTAGACAAGCTAGATGGTCTCTTTTCTTCAATCGATTCCAGTTTATCCTCACCTATCGGCCCGGGTCGAAGAATCTCAAACCGGATGCCCTGTCCCGAGTCTACGCTCCTGCCATTCGAGATGACACGGACATGCCTGTCCTTCCTGCTGCTAAGATTGTGGCTCCGATCTCGTGGCAAGTTGAGGATACCGTGAGACGTGCTCAAGCTAGCGAACCGGACCCTAAAGGAGGCCCTGCCAATCGGTTGTTTGTCCCCAAGGCAGTGAGGACTCAGGTCCTTCTGTGGGGGCACTCCTCTCGCCTCACCTGTCATCCGGGCGTAGGTCGCACCTTGGAGTTCATCCAGCGTAAGTTCTGGTGGCCTACCATAAGAGAAGACGTTGCCACTTTCGTCAATGCCTGCCCCGTGTGCTGCCAGGGCAAATCTTCTCACCTCCGCCCTCAAGGACTCCTTCACCCTTTACCTGTTCCCCACAGACCCTGGTCCCATATCTCATTGGACTTTATTACTGGACTTCCTCCATCCCATGGCAATACTACTATCCTAGTCATAATCGACAGGTTTTCAAAGGCGGCCAGGTTCGTCCCTCTGACTAAGTTACCTTCTGCCAAGGAAACGGCTGAGTTGGTAATTAATCATGTGTTCCGAGTCTTCGGCATTCCTCAAGATGTGGTTTCTGACAGAGGTCCCCAGTTCGCCTCAAGGTTTTGGAAGGCCTTCTGCCAACTCATGGGGGCTTCTGCCAGTCTATCTTCAGGGTACCATCCGGAGTCCAACGGCCAAACAGAGAGGATGAATCAAGAGCTGGAAACCACCCTCCGATGTATGACTCGTGACAACCCGTCCACATGGTCATCCTTTATTGTTTGGGCCGAATACGCGCACAACACCTTGCGCTCCTCCTCCACTGGTATGTCCCCGCACGAGTGTCAGTTTGGCTATGCTCCTCCATTGTTCCCGGACCAGGAGGCAGAAGTCAGAGTGCCTTCAGCCTTGAGGTTCGTCAGACGCTGTCGGCTTATGTGGAGGAAGACCCGTCTTAATCTGATGCGTTCCTCACAGAGGTATCAACAACAAGCCAACAGACGTCGCCGTCCCGGGCCTACCCTGCGCCCCGGCCAGAGAGTCTGGCTCTCCACAAGAGACTTACCTCTACGGGTGGAGTCTCGCAAGCTGTCCCAAAAATACATCGGTCCCTTCAAGGTTGCCAGGAGAGTTAACCCAGTTTCTTATCGCCTACACTTACCCAGATCCCTTAAGATTAATCCCACATTTCATGTGTCATTGTTAAAACCTGTTGTTTTTTCTCCCCTTGTCCCGGCAGACAGACCTCCCCCTCCGCCTCGTGTCATTGGAGGCCAGCCGGCTTATACCGTCCACCGGATACTGGATTCCCGCCGGGTGCAGCGGTCCTGGCAGTATCTGGTGGACTGGGAAGGCTACGGTCCTGAGTAGCGCTCCTGGGTTCCTGCCAAAGACATCCTGGACCCTGACCTCATTCGTCAGTTCAGGGTTCTCCACCCTGAGAGAGCTGGTAGGAACGTCAGGAGCCGTTCCTAGGGGGATTCTGTCAGGATTTGGCCAGGGTTGTTCCGGGTTTTGGTCAGTAGATGCCCCCATTGTGCTTTTTGTCCCTATGTTTTTCCCTTGATCCCCATTATTATTTGCACCTGTGTCTCGTTTCCCCTGATTGTATTTAAACCCTTTGTTTCCCTCAGTTCTGTGCTCTGTGTTTGTATGTTAGCACCCTGCCCTAGTGTTCTGTGTGCTCTTGTCGATTCCGGGTGACGTTCTTGTGGTATTCTGTTTTTTGTTTTTGTTTATTTTTGGTGAGTTTCTTTTGAGGTCTTTTTGTGTTTTTACCTACCACCTTTTGGATTTGCCATTTTTTGTATTTTAGGACTTTTTCTTTATTAAATACACCGTCTTAAGTACTGCTGTGTCTGCCTCATCTTCTGGGTTCTGCTGTCTATTCGTGGCTCAGTTGGTTAAGTGACTGTTTCTCACTCTGGAGACCCAGGTTCGAAACCGGGTCCTGACACCCCCCTCATGATGCCATCTATTTTGTGAAGTGCACCAGTTCCTCCTGCAGCACAGCACCCTCACAACATGATGCTTCCACCCACATGTTTCATGGTTGGGATGGGGTTCTTCGGCTTGCAAGCTTCCCCCTTTTTTTCTCCCTGAATGATGGTCATTATGGCCAAACAGTTCTATTTTTATTTCATCAGACCAGAGGACATTTCTCCAAAAAGTATGTTCTTTGTCCCTATGTGCACAGAACGCATCTCCTTCCTAAGCGGTATGACGGCTGCGTGGTCCCATGGTGTTTATACTTGCGTACTATTGTTTGTACAGATGAACGTGGTACCGTCAGGCATTTGGAAATTGCTCCCAAGGATGAACCAGACTTCTGGAGGTCTTGGCTGATTTCTTTTGATTTTCCCATTATGTCAAGCAAAGAGGCACTGAGTTTGAAGGTAGGCCTTGAAATACATCCACAGGTACACCTCCAATTGACCCAAATGATGTCAATTAGCCTATCAGAAGCTTATAAAGCCATGACATCCTTTTCTGGAATTGTCCAAGCTGTTTAAATGCACAGTCAACTTAGTGTATGTGAACTTCAGACCAACTGGAATTGTGATACAGTGAATTATAAGTGAAATAATCTGGCTGATAACATGTGTTGGAAAAATTATTGTGCCATGCACAGGTCCTAACCAACTTGCCAAAACTATAGTTTGTTAACAAGACATTTGTGGAGTGGTTGAAGCACAAGTTTTAATGACTCCAACCAAAGTGTATGTACACTTCCGACATCAACTGTACATTGTCAACTGGTATCATTTTAAATTGTGAACATATAGCTCAACATGTAAACAATGTGTGAGTTTAGCCATGCATACCATGCGATAAGCTACTAAATAGATTCACATAGCTGATATACTGAGAGAAAGTGACAATTAAATAAAATAGATTGGCGATCTTACAACTAGACAAAAAGGAATTCTTCATTTGAGAACACAACACAGAAAGGCAGACACATAGACAGAACCCTTTCCCCTCTTAATTGCAGAATTGTGATATGTGATTAGTCAACATTGGCACTAGTTCATTTTGAATAACAGTTTAACAATTTAAACAAGCTTAAACACTTCACTTCAAGGAATCAACACTCCATCAGTTCAAAATGGACAAATAAGCTAACTCGTATGTAAAGATTAGACATTTTAGTCTAAACAACAATCAATCATTGAATAGTAACTATAGTAGGCCATTATTACTAAAGCATAATTTCAGGTGATTTTTTTTTTTTTACTCCGTACCAGCAGTGGCCAACCTTGCTCCATTGATCCCTGATCTATCGGGTGAGCAGACTTCTATTGCAGTCCAGCAATCGCACAGTTGATTATCAACTCATTCGATTTGATAAGCTGAATCAGGTGTGTTATCGCTGGGCTGAAACAGAACCCTGCACACCCAGCAGACCTCCAGCAGGGTTGGCCTGCTCCAACTTTAACAGGTTTATACATGTATTTTTATATAAAAAAAATTCTGACATAGGTAGTTCTACACATATAAATCATGGCATATAGCAGGGTTCCCCAACTGGCGGCACACGGGCTGAATTTGGCCCACGGGTGGTTTTATTTGGCCCCGCAAGTTTTCTGGGCAAATAATAATAATACTTTTTTGTTTGTGGAATTTTCATTGTTGGGCATTAAAGAATGTAAAAATCAACTCCAAGTGATTTTAAGTTAAGAAATCTGTTCCCAAGTATTCCCAGGCATTATAGAGAGAAACGACAGGATCGTATACAAATGTAAGCAAGGTTTGAAATTTACATTATACTGTATCTGTTTGTGCTTCTTGCGGTCAATTTGCAGTCCAACCCCCCGTTCCGTCCCCCCTCCATATGCTCAAAATGATGATATATAGGATAACATATAGGATATTTGCTTGGTCTCTTGGGACATTCATTGGGACCTTTCTCTTCATCTGCATTCAAAACATCACAAAGAATCTTGATGTAATCGTTTTAAATTAAAAACACAGTCTCCAAATGCATTTGTAGATAACAGCCATGGAAGAGGGAGAAATTGCAGCTTCAGCTGTCAGTAAAGTGAGAGTGTATGCTACTGGATAGGGCAGGTCATTTTGAGGAAGGACATTATGAAAAGATTATCCAGTCCTTAGAGGGGAAAACTTTGACAGAGAGATAATAGCAACATAATATTCAGTGATGTCTAATTTGAGTATAATGAAGCCTACAAAGTGGCCTACTGTAGCCAACTCGCTAGCTATCTAATAAAACATTGTTTTTAACATTCAACATTTGTATGTACTTACTTGAGGTTCTCCCAATGCCCCTGTTTTGGGCAATCTTCAAGATATTTTCAGTGGTAGCAAAGTGCAGCCAGTAGTCATGTGGAAAGCACGAATAGAGACAAGGAAAAAGTGTTTGTAACCGGAACGGTTTAGAACGTGTTTTGATGTTTGACTTTACCAGCTTAATCCCCAGGACGGAAAACTGTCATGCACATAACACACAGCACCCCTTCGACGGGCGTGTGGGGGGAGGGTTCTTGAAATGTAACATCCAATCAAAATCTTGCCGCTGGCAGCCAGCAAGACCACTCAAACCTCTTTTGCAATACAAAATTCTCCAGAAATCCAAGGGCGGTGTGACAACGATGTGATTTTGATTTTGGACTACAGTACACTAAACCATTCAAGGTGTTTGCTTTTCAGTAGTTAAATAACTTGGGAGGGAAACTCCTCCCTCCTCTTGTACCAAGAAACATCCTCTACTCTTCCTGTGAGGAAGCCTTCTCTCCCTGCTTCATACACAGTAGTGTAGATGAGGCGTGGATCACTACACAGGTAGGGAGGCAGAGTGGGAATTGAGAGAGAGAGAGAGATATATCAGAATTGGCAACCAAAGACAGACAGAAACACTCTCTTGCTCACTGCTCATGCAACCAGCATCATTAGCCAATGAAGCCGTCGTAAAAGTGAATTATGGGCCACGATTGAGGAGGTTCCATATGGTATAGATGATCCAGAAAGGCAACGTGTCACAGAAACCCCCAGAGCCCAACAAGTCAGGTTTTACAGGGCCTCCCTTCCCATAATTAATTGGTTTTAATAAGAGGCTGTGCAGGGGCAGAATGGACTCATTCATTGGGCTGATGGGGCTTTTCCCAGGGCCCACGGTGAGTGAACACTGCATCACTTACAGCTGTTTGTTTGGATTGCCATTAGTGTGTGGCTCTCAGATCTACTTGGTTACTCAGTCACACACATACTCAATATCTTGACCGCTCACTCGCTCGCTCACTCAAACATTTTGTTAATTTACTCGCTCAATTATTTCTTCACTCAATCACCGACGTACTCATTTATACACCCATTTATTTATTCCCCCACTACCTCCCATGGTGCACTGGTACAGTAGGCAACATGCCCCTTTTAAAAGCTTGGGCTCAAGTGTGAAACTGCCACAGACAGTACAACAGTATGTCTAACTTCAGATTCTCACGTCTCTGGCTAGAGGGTTCTGTCTCCTATTGCTCTAAGCTGTTTGAGGTTTTATTTGTTGTTTCTTTAACCAGGGAACATCATAACCAGCTCAATATTTTCACTTCAATATTTCATTTTTAATAGCTCAACATAAAAAAAATGTGGACAAAGATCAACTATGCCATAAAAGAGTAACATTGAAAACATCTTTATGTTAATTGCTGTGCTTTAAATATTGACTGAGTTTTCATATTTTCAGATATTATGACAAATAAAAAGCACTGGGGTAGGCTGCCTCGAACAGTGCCCCCCCCCCCTTAACCTGCCTCCCCTGTCTCCATCACACCACAGAAACAAAGTGATATTTTCCCCTCCACTTTGATTGTACAACAGTCTAACGGAACCAAGGAGGTTCTGCATGGGGGGTGGGGAGGGTGTTAGACGGGGCGCTACGGCTGTCACAGCTGCATAATACATTCATTACTCCTGTGTTGCTAAATTACCAATGATGGAAATAAGATTTTGGAAGATATATTGGATGTTATTATTATAACCATACAATATATGCATTATGCATAGCTTTTTTTATTCTGAAATTGAGCTTTTGGAGTGATAGTTTGAGGAGTGTGTGTGTGTGTGTGTGTGTGTGTGTGTGTGTGTGTGTGTGTGTGTGTGTGTGTGTGTGTGTGTGTGTGTGTGTGTGTGTGTGTGTGTGTGTGTGTGTGTGTGTGTGTACCAGTGCACACATGTGCTTGTGTTTCGACAGGGTCATTACATTTTTGTATCTGTAAAAGTCATACAGTTTACTTCCTCATACCTACTTATCAAATAATATTTCACTTGGTTTGAGAGGCATCTGACTGTTATATCCTGTTTTCAGATTCTTGTGACCAATCACTAAAAGCCCTCACCTCTTCTGTGGTTGACCCACTGATGAACATCTCTGTGAAGTCAAAACTCCTCTGGGCTGCTGTCTCCAAACTGAGAGGTGAGGTCAGGCTGACTCATCCTAACAGCGATGCTGTCTGAAGGGCTTGGCCTGCCTCTGGAATGCCAATGTTCTCCTCTGCTCCCAGCTCTGTGAACCACAAACACTCAAAGAGAGACAGGATTCTCCTGCAATGTTTCTATATATATTTTTTACACAATTACAGTTAAAAAATGATGCCACTTTCCTACGGCACTTCGTTTACACTCATACAAGTTAGTATGGTATAGTTAATTGTAAATGTGTAGGATGCCTTTTTTATAAAGTTGCATTTGATTACTATATTATTTTGTATAGCTATATGATTGGAGCATACAACCAGGTCTGAGCAATATGAGCCAGTATGTATGGTTTTCACTGCATGGCTTGACGGTGGAGGAGACCAGAGCCGTCTGGGCAGGCGTTGGGCCTCCGCTGGTGGTTTTCTTTACAAAGCACCTGGGTTTGAAAATAGGGCCCCCACAGTCTGGCCTGAGACTCTGTGAAAACACAGACTCAGTCAGGCTGGGCTAGCTGGCTGAGCTGGGCCTCAATAAACAGAAAGCATAAGTCAGGCCCAGGAACACATCCAAGCAGCAGGATGGGTCCCTGAAAAAGGACATGCTATATGAATAGTGTAGAATACTATGGATACAATAATCAGATCATACATTAAGGCTGAGTAGGTTATATTTTGATATGTATAGGCCTATGTACTATATTTCAACAAGGGTACAATTGGGAAATCTCTTCAAAGCAATATTTGCTTCTTTAAATTGCATACCTTGTAGGCATTATCAACAAATGTTTAGAAAAAATATGTTTTCTGGAGGTGGAAGTAGTGCACACCTGGTTAGGTGAGGTGGTGGCTAGCAGAGTAGAACACTTGAAAAAGAAAAGGAGAGCTGCACACTAGGAGTTCAGATGCAATCATTTATTTCGAACGTTTCGACAGCCAAGCTGTTTTCATCAGCTTAGCTGTCAAAACATTGGAAATAAATTATTGCATCTGAGCTCCTAGAAGTGTGTGGCTTTCCTCTTCTTTAAAAAAAATGAAAATAGGTTTTGTCATAAATATGTACATTGAGAGCTTCTCACTTGAACAGTATGTGCCACTTACATCCTGGCATACACATAATCAAGTCTTTAATTTGTTTAACTCCAAACTGCTCCAGGTTTGATTGCTGCAATATGCCAGATATTGATGGGAAGCATTCTCTAGTTTCCTCAATGTGTGTGTACGAACAAAGGAGGGTTAGCGAACACACAAATTAAACATTTTTCTAAACAAAATGTGCTAAATGTGTGTGGGGCCTATATAGGTCTCTGCAGCCATCCCCTTGTCTATGTCTGGCAGAGTGGAGAACTTTATTAAGGCACTTGAGCGTCTGTTCTCTGCGGAGAGCAAGACTTTCCCCTCATCTCCAGTCTGCGTGAGTGGAGAGACGCAGGGGCCTCACACTCCACCGTGGAATATTTATCTTTCCAGCTGGTTCGAGGGATTAAATGACCATCCTGCAGAGAGAGAGAGAGAGAGAGAGAGAGAGAGAGAGAGAGAGAGAGAGAGAGAGAGAGAGAGAGAGAGAGAGAGAGAGAGAGAGAGAGAGAGTTGGTGATCGATAGGGTTTGTGTGTGTAGAAGAGATCCAATGAGAGAGAGAGCAAGATGGAAGATAAGAGAGATTATGTTGTTCAAGATTTTTTAAGGTTTGTTTTTCTAACTTTCAAAAAACAATTCACATTTACCCCTTGCCGTGAAAAAATATGATTTTTAATTTCTCCTCACTTTTCCTACATCTCCTATCGCTCTCCCTCATACATAAACACACACACACACACACACACACACACACACACACACACACACACACACACACACACACACACACACACACACACACACACACACACACACACACACACACACACACACACACACACACACACACACACACACACACACACACACACGCACAGCCTACTTAACTGCTTGATACTTCCAGGGAAATGTATTTCAAACACAAAACAAATATGTTCATGCAAATGTATTGAGAAATCATTAAATGCACAAATAACAGAGACAAAGGAAAAAATTCTCACTATCACAGATCCTCCTGTTAGTTTGAATCAAGTCTAAATCTCTGTGCACAGACAGGACACCTGCTGTCCGGGGTAGGAGTCCTTGGAGAGGGTGGCTCACTGACTGATCTTAATTGATGATAATGTGGTGGCCTTGCTGTATCTGTAAATGACTGCTTCACTGTGGCTAGGAATAAGCAATTAAACAAGACATGCATGGATGAACTAACTGTAAATATCTTTGGAAGGATTACAACTACCAAGATCCAGACACCTCCTCCTCCACCAAACCAATACTGAACAAAAAAGGGCCAAAAGTATTTTTTTTACTGTGGTTATCATTTCTCCTTTCATACGGTGCTCTACTCCATTTAGCTTTCTGGGTATTACAAGTGATAATAATCAGCCTAAAGTAAGAAATAAGCACATAAACCACAAATAAAAGAGTGTAATAACATCAAAGACAGACCCAATTAAATGGGATGTCAGAATATTCACACTGTGATGCTGAATAGATGGCAGCTATTTGTGGGTCTGTGGGGTTGGGTATGTGGAGCGCAATCTACGTGGGAAGCTGAAGTCATGGAAATTTCCCTCCATTAAAGTGAGGCATGACAATGGATTTGGAGCATCAAGGCCCCCGGTATTATGGAGATCACATAAATCCCCCTGCACTATAATTTTAGCAAACCACATCAAACTCCATGTTAAGGGTTAATAATCCAGCTCCCCACCTCAGATCACTGTACACCCAGATCCAAATCCCTGACATTAACATGCACATACAGATGTATAAAACACACACAGGCATGCACACACACACCACACACGCATACAGGCACACATACACACAAATTCATACATAAACACATTCCCTTGTGCAAACACATGCTCAAACATAAACACCCAAACAGATGCCTACAAGCAGACAGACAGAGGTACAGACAGACGTACACAGTGAGGGACTGTGTTCTCAGGTCTGTCACGTCCCTGTGTGAAGGTCTGACATCATGGCTGTGATATGGTCATTGGTAGGGGGCCAAGTAGCAGGCAGGGAGACGGTTTGGCCCTGCCGCTGCATCATTTGGAGCTCGGAGGCGGATGAGTGGTGGACCTTGTTGAGAAGGTGTGAAGCCAATCGATGCACAACAACCAGCTCAAGCTACCCACAGTGTTTCCACCACAGGAAAAGGGATCTGGTTTCTATTGTGTATAAGACAGTAGATTAGGAATTGTTAGTTAGATTACTTGTTGGTTATTACTGCATTGTCGGAACTAGAAGCACAAGCATTTCGCTACACTCGCATTAACATCTGCTAACCATGTGTATGTGACAAATAAAATTTGATTTGATTTGATTTGATTAGATTTATTTGGTGTCTGGTTTTCTATCTATGAACATGTGCTCCACTCACTCCCTCTACTGCTGCTCTAAAGATAGTGATTTAGTTTAACACAAGAGATCCACATATCACATTGGGGGAGATAAAACAAAGGAAGTCCATTCATTTTCAATGAAGGAAGCAAAGTGGGCAGAGGACCTTTGGGCAATGCCAGCATGGCTGAGGGACATGAACAGAATTGGGGAAAGCTGAACTTCATGCAAATACTTCACGACATTGCATTGGTATTGACCAATTGATGCTCACTATATTCTCCAGCCCCTACTGGATTGGCTGTTGAAACCTAGCACTACCTAGCATGTTTGCTAGCACCAACATGTGGGCAAAGCAAACGTGGCTTCTTGAATTTACACTTTAAAAGGATCTCGGCCGTAAGCGTATTATGCAAATTATTTAATGCACAGCCAACTGCTGCCCAGCATAAATACAAACATAGCCAACTGTCTGTGCTTCCTGTAAATTCAACACCGGCTGTCAGACAGACACCAGAGAGTGAAGATCTCCAAACCACCCTCCTGATTTGAACACCACCCAGTGGAGGCAGCAGGCCTTCTCCCTCTGAAACCACCCTGCAGTGTTCAAGTCAGGAGGCTGGAGGCAGGAGGCAGCAGGCCTTCTCCCTCTGAAACCACCCTGCAGTGTTCAAGTCAGGAGGCTGGAGGCAGGAGGCAGCAGGCCTTCTCCCTCTGAAACCACCCTGCAGTGTTCAAGTCAGGAGGCTGGAGGCAGGAGGCAGCAGGCCTTCTCCCTCTGAAACCACACTGCTAAAGTTGAACCAACGGATTGCACATAGTGGCAGTCCGTTGTACTGTACACAAGCACTGTAGCACTTTCCATCCTCCAGGGAGAGGAGAACAACCACGAGGTGTTCCTACTTTCTTCCCCTAAATGAGTTCCCAGCTGACGGAAGACAGGGGTTATTATATACTGAACAAAAATATAAATGCAACCACCAAAGTGTTGGTTCCATGTTTCATGAATTGAAATGAAAGATCACAGAATTTGTGAAAATGCCTTCTTTGCCAAGATAATCATTTTGTGCTTGGGACAATAAAAGGCCACTCTAAAATGTGCAGTTTTGTCACACAACACAATGCCACAGAGCGTGCAATTGGCATGCTGACTGCCTGAATGTCTACCAGAGCTGTTGCCAGAGAATTTAATGTTCATTTCTCTACCATAAGCCACCTCCAATGTTGTTTTAGAGAATTTCATTAGAGAATTTGGCAGTACATCCAACCGGACATACAACCGCAGACCACATGTAACCAAGCCAGCCCAGGACCTCCACATCCAGTTTCTTCACCTACGGGATCGTCTGAGACTAGCCACCTGGACAGCTGATTAACTTCTTGGATATAGGGGGCACTATTTTAATTTTTGGATGAAAAACGTTCCCGTTTTAAACAAGATATTTTGTCACGAAAAGATCCTCGACTATGCATATAATTGACAGCTTTGGAAAGAAAACACTCTGACGTTTCCAAAACTGCAAAGATATTGTCTGTGAGTGCCCCAGAACTGATGTTACAGAAATAAAACAGATCAAAAAACCAATCAGGAAGTGCCACATTTTTTAAAACTGCCTCATGGCAATGACTCCTTATATGGCTGTGGAGGAGCTAGGAGTCAACTTACATTTTCCACGTTTTCCCCAAGGTGTCTGCAGCATTGTGACGTATTTGTAGGCATATCATTGGAAGATTGACCATAAGAGACTACATCTACCAGGTGGTCGCTTGGTGTCCTCCGTTGCAATTATCTCCAGCTGCAGTATTTTTCCGTTTGCTTCTGATGACAAGCCAACTGCCACCACTGATAGATTATCGAATAGATATGTGAAACACACCTTGAGGATTGATTCTAAACAACGTTTGCCATGTTTCTGTCAATATTATGGAGCTAATTTGGAAAAAAGTTTGGCGTTGTAAGTGACTGCATTTTCCGGTATTTTTCTTAGCCAAACGTGATGAACAAAACGGAGCTATTTCGTCTACACAAATAATCTTTTTGGAAAAAATTAACATTTGCTATCTAACTAAGAGTCTCGTCATTGAAAACATCTGGAGTTCTTCAAAGGTAAATGATTTTATTTGAATGCTTTTCTTGTTTTTGTGAAAATGTTGCCTGCTGAATGCGAGGCTTAATGCTATGTTAGGCTATCAATACTCTTACACAAATGCTTGTGTAGCTTTGGTTGAAAAGCATATTTTGAAAATCTGAGATGACAGTGTTGTTAACAAAAGGCTAAGCTTGTGTTTCAATATATTTATTTCATTTAATTAGCGATTTTCATGAATAGGGAACGTTGCGTTATGGTAATGAGCTTGAGGCTATGATTACGCTCCCGGATACGGGATTGCTCGACACTAAACTGAGGAGTGTTTATGTCTGTAACACACTCCTTTAGTGTTTGCGCTATTGTGTTATTGACTGTACATTTGTATATCCCATGTGTAACTCTGTGTTGTTGTTTTTGTCGCACTGCTTTGCTTTATCTTGGCCAGGTTGCAGTTGTAAATGAGAACTTGTTCTCAACTGACCTACCTGGTTAAATAAAGGTGAAGTAAATCAAATAAAAAGATGAAGTGGGCTGGGCTGATTGGCTGGGCCTGTCTCCCTAGTGGGTAGGCATGGCTCCCAAGTGGGTGGGCCTATGCCCTCCCAGGCCTGCCCATGGCTGCGCTCCTGCCCAGGCATGAGAAATTCATAGATTAGGTTCTAAAGAATTAAATAAAATCGACTGATTTCCTTATATGAACTGTAACGCAGTAAAATCGTTGAAATGATTGCATGTTGCGTTTATATGGTTGTTCACTATATAAGCCAACAGGATTAGGAGACAACAAGGTATCAGTTTGGAAAAATCCCTGCTGGTCCTGCGCTCCACAAAACCTCTACTGTACTGGAGCTGATGCTCTGCTCTGTGTTGCTGAGGCTGCCAGCCTGCCTGCTTGGAACATATACAACTGAGAGATCCCAGCCAACCTCCATTCATGTCTCAGACTGTCATCCCGACCAGCACCAGACCAGCACTATACCACCACAATCACTCAACATACAGCCTGGGACAGCACAACACAGTCCCATATTGGATGTGCATAACGTCCAGTGTCATAGCAGTTGTTTTCGACATCCCATTTACACACAGTAGGCACAGGTTCTTACGCTACCTATAATGAAGGTAGTGCTCTGATACTCTATCCCAGAGCACCACAACCTGACAACCGCCTCCACCCAAGCCTCTCCTCGGAGTATCTTGTTGAACATTTGCATTTCAAAGACAGTACAGATGTAGTATCTTAATTTGATCACTCTTTTGTTGCTGAGAAATGTTCTGTACAGCAGGAAATGCAAACTTTAGTGTATTCAAGGTTTAAAAAGGCTTCTAAATTTCCACTTTAAAATTACTTGATTTGCCCTAATGAAAAATGTATCAACCTCTACAAAAAATGTCATTTTATTATAATGCACATGATAATTCACATTTCCTGTTGCCGCAGGATAATGTTCTTGCTATAGAAAACTGGCTCAAATTAAGATCCTACATTTGTATGCACATACACCATGAGCTTGATGGTTGGCTGACAGGACTACGGCTGTTCTGTTCTGCATGGTGTGGTGGTGGTGTGATGGTGGTGGGCTGAGAATAAATCCCAGTGATTAATCAGCTCTGAAGCTAAAACATAATAATAACCCCCTTTATATTAATGCACAGCTCACGGCTTTGAACAGCGTTACGGAAAGGTCATTAGTCATCGCCTCTGTGCAGCACCCACAATTAAGCGGCTCTGGCATATTACTCTCTCTCCCATCTCTCTATTGCTCTCTCTACCCTCTCTCCCTCTCTCTTTCTCTCTCTTTCTTTGTCTCTCTCCATCTCTTCCCTCGTCCTCTTTATTTTTTGCTCTCTTTATCCACAACTCGATCACTCCATCCTAGGTGTTCATGAGCTGGGCAGAGAAGTTTTTTTTTAACTCTTTTGTTTCTTCACATAGAAATTTGAACTACTATTATAGCCATCGTACAGGTAACTGACAAAATAATGGAAACACTTGAGTAAATGAGCTATAAAAAGTGTGTTGAAAGCAGGTGCTTCCAGACAGGTGTGGTTCTTTAGTTAATTAAGCATTTAACATCCAATCATGCTTAGGGTCATGTATAAAAATGCTGGGCAGGCCATTATTTTCACTACCATGGATATACCCCCATAGGTTGACAATGCCCCCATCCACAGGGCACGAGTGGTCACTGAATGGTTTGATGAGCAAGAAAACGATGTAAACCATATGCCATATTTGCTGTCACAGTCACCAGACCTCAACCCAATTGAACACTGATGGGAGATTGTGGAGTGGCGCCTGAGACAACGTTTTCCACCACCATCAACAAAACGCCAAATTTAAGAATTTCTCATGGAAGAATGGCGTCACATCCCTATAGAATAGAATTAATCCCAAATAGAATTCTAGACACTTGTAGAATCTATGCCAAGGTTCATTGAATCTGTTCTGGCCCGTGGTGGCCCATATAGCATGATTTGAAATAGTTGTCGATGCATTTGTTTTTCATTAAAAAGGAAAAAGGAGGGTTCTTTTTAGAATTGTATCTATCACTGTTATTCCAAATAAACATCTATTGAATAAAATAAAAATAAAAAGCTAATGCCAGAATATTTAAACATAAAAATAATAATAATAATTGTATTCAGGAGCTTGCAGAAGGCATTATGGGTTTTCTTCCTGGTGAGGGAAACTTTAAAGGGGCAATCAGCAGTTGCTACATCAATGATATGTACCCATTGTGTCACGCCCTGACCTTAGAGATCCCTTAAATTCTCTATTTGGTAGGTCAGGGTGTGACTAGGGTGGGAAATCTATGTTTATATTTCTTTGTTGGCCGAGTATGGTTCCCAATCAGAGGCAGCTGTCTATCTTTGTCTCTGATTGGGGATCATACTTAGGCAGCCCTTTTTGCCACCTTCTGTTGTGGGATCTTGTCTTTTTGTGTTGCATGTGTTGCACTCCTAGCTTTACGTTCGTTGAGTTGTTTAAATGTACGCTTACAACGCTGCACCTTGGTCTTCATTTAACGACGGACGTAAAACATTGATTCTTGAAGAATATAACTTACAAATGTCTCATGAGCTTAGTTCAACTGCCATATCACATCAGAACCTAGAATATAAACTTGTTGAACTCCAATGTTTGCAATCAAAGAAAATGTAAACATAGTTAAAACTTTTGATATAATTTATCCATATCTCGGTCTATGAATTTGAGAGTGGTTACATTTCTCCAGCCACATCCCTCAGCTTTCTACCTTAACTAGGGGTGAGGAGAACGCTTTGTTATTGTCACGGCATTCATTGGAAGAAGAAGGGGAATCGTCAGACCAAAATGCAGCGGGGTACGTGTTCATCTTTAATATAATGAACACTGAATACAAAATAACAAAACGAATAGCCGAAACAGTTCAGACAGATACAACAAACACTAAACAGAAAATAACCACCCACAACTAACAGTGGGAAAACAGGCTACCTAAGTATGGTTCTCAATCAGAGACAACGAAAGACAGCTGTTCCTGATTGACAACCATACCCGGCCAAAACATAGAAATACAAAACCTAGACATACAAACATAGAATTCCCACCCACATCACACCCTGACCAAACAACAAATAGAAACATACAAAGCAATCTATGTTCAGGGCGTGACAGTTATTGTTTCTACTGTTGATTGCCACAGACACTCTCTTCTCCCTCTCTTTTCTCTCCGTTTTTATTCTAGTTTATGCTTTATGTGATATCCTCAAATTTTGCCATGTTGAGGCAAATTTGTGGTGGCGTGTGGGCCCGTTTGATTTCATTACACAGAATATTTAAGCATAAACATTTTTTAATCGTCTCATGTCATTAGGAGATGGATTTCATTTAGCATACATTTGCATACTTCCCCCACAAATTAAGCCAGCCAAATATGCAAATACACGGGCCCAGGTTATGGCGGAGGTGTTTATTGTCATCATTTGGGGCTGTTCCAGACTGCTGCGCCTCCGCAGAGCAGGGGTGACAGCAACATCTGGATGCCTGTGGGGTGGGAGGGGGTGGAGGGGGTGGAGGGAGAAGGGTGAAGGTGTGGGACGAGGTATAAGATGGTGGGGTGGGGGATACTTTTACAGATCAACATCCAGATGCATTGACTGCTCCTGACCCCTCTTATCTGCAGAACTATCTGGAGTCCTTTGAAAAGCTGGAAGAACCGACCAGACACATTTCCCATGATGACGTACAGTATATCCCCAAGCAAATACAGAAAACTAAGTAGGTAAATGAAGACATATTATTACAGACTTGGTACCACAGTGGCATGCTCTCCCTTCAACCCTAACGTGGCGCATGTGTTATTCTCAGCTGTTCCACGGCTACAGTCCACATGGCTAAGCACTGGTGCTAATGAGCTAGTAATTAGCCACGGTGTAACTTTGCTTCATCCACCACTAAGTCCCTTCACATTTTTTCTACACTGTAATTTTCTCACGCTGCAATTTCAGGCATCAGACACTGGAATTTGTTCCGGCACAATAAAGACTACGTGTTGAAGAGAGATCGGGGAGGACATTAGCCGCTGTAATTGCAACTTTAGAAAAACTGAAATTCGGAGCCCAGATCTAACCCCATTTTATTCCTAATCAGGGGATAGAAATGATCCAGACGAGGCGGAGATATTCCAATGTCAGTTTAATAATTAGACAAACACCAGCCCCTTTCATCCATCCCATCTCATCTCCTCACTCTGCTCTCAATGATGGCCTCAAAAATTTAGCTCCACATTCTTATAGTAGGTATTGTAGATGTTCATGTTCATGTTACTGCAATCCTAATTACATAAAATGCTACTTTTATTAAAATAAATATAACTAGAGAAGTTAATCGTTTATTTTTATAAGAGCTGCTGTCTTTGCTGGTTTTCATTTGCACTTCTTAATAAGTGACGGACTTAGGGAAACCTGGGAAATCACGTGTGCACTCTATGGGCAATCAGTGACATTAAAAGCAGGAAGCAGCCTTTAAGGATTGGAGTTACTCTATGTAGCCCCGCTTTAAACATGCTCTTTTACGGAGAATTACAGATGACAAATGAATGGAGACTGGGTCCCTTCCTGTGAAACTCCGTCAGTATGGGCTCTGGTGATGGAGAGTGCCCCATGCATCTGAGAAGCCCAGAGTTGGGCAGTGACCACCAGATCCAGACAACCACCAACAGTGGGCTGCATCCATCACCACCCAGAGAGGCAAGAGAGGCAAGATAGAAAAAAATCCTATTATCCTCCCTCCTTACTGTCTGGCTCGAGATTAGAGCCCTTTATATTCAATGATCACAGCATTGTAAAATATTAAGTTTTACCAAGAGAGTTTGTAAGGGGTGTGGACAGACAAGGGAAGGAGGCAGGGAGAGAGAGAGAGAGAGAGAGAGAGAGAGAGAGAGAGAGGGTGGGGGGTGAGAGAGAACCAGGGTCAGGGTCAACAGAACACCAGCGGGGCCCAGGCTGTCTGAAAGGTCATCAGAGAGCGGGAGGGATGTAGAGGAGATAAAGGAACAAAAAGCATTGAGAGGAGGTACAAACTGAAGATGTTAAAACAATAGAGGAAAAGTGATTATGATGCTGGTGCTGGTGCACTAGCAAAATTTAACTCAATGACAGCCATACATGTAGCAAAAATCAACTGATCCACATTGACTTCTGTGAGTATGTATGGTTGCACTGCCCAACCAGCTTTTGAGTGCTGTGGGGAGCCAGGATACTGTATAGAGCCCTTGTGGAGCCTGGCCAGAGTGGCAGAGCAGAGGCCTGGTGACACTGAGGCCCAGTGGCAGGGGCATGCAGGGAGAAGGAGGAGAGCAGAGGAGAGGAGAGGGGTAATAAATCACAGTCAGTGGCAGTCAGATAAATGGCCCTCTGAAGCTGATTGGGAGGAGAAACTGTTGTGACGAGCGTGTCGTGGGGAGGAGGCATGGGTGACCTGTGTGAATAAGGGTCACCTCTCCTCTCAGGGGGCCCCACACAGTTCCCTGGCTCTTCATTTACCCTGAGAAGCCACTACAGGCCCCCTTCTCTACTCTTCCTCTCATCTCTCACTCTTTCTCTCCTCCCTCCCTCTCTCACAGAGCAACATGCTTTCTTCTGGACTTCAATGGCCCTTCAGCACACACTTATAAATTAGTTCACATCTTGAGACAAGCCTCCCGATCCATTCCCCTTTAAATGTGTTAGCTCCTGATCCAAAACTCTCTCACACATGTACACACATAGAGTAACTTCACATCAGCAGAAAAGCCCCTCTGCTGGCAGTTTGTAAAAAGAGTATGGGAGTGCTTCTTTTGCTGTCACGTGTTAGGATAAGGAGAGAGGTAAAAAGAAGAGGATGTGATAGAGAGACAGAGGGAGAGAAAGGGGGGGTTATTATTTAACCATACTGTAGATAAGGAGTGTGATCAGAAGCAGGCAGCATGAGGCATCAGGCAGGTATAGAGCTGTGTGTTGAAAAAGAGCTACTGCACTGTTATCATTGGCTCATCTGGCACTGCCCTGGCGGCTCCCTCCCCTGAGTGACGCCTGTCATTGACACTTTATCAGCTGTCCACAGTGACCACCAACAACCCGCCACCACCTGCTCAAGCCTCCCTTCTCTCCCGCTCCCGCTCTCTCTCTCTCATTCTCTCTCTCTGTCTCTCTCTCTTTCCGCTTCAACCATGTCTGCCTCCAACTCTTTCTATTCCAACTGTCGCTCTCCGTCCAACTCTCTCCCTTTATTCTCTCTATCCATTTCTCTGTCTCTCTGCTGCAATTGTTCCTTTATTTCTGCTCTAACCCCCCTCTCTCTTTTTCTCATTCTCTCTCCATATCCTCCTCTCTCCTTATCCGAGCCTTTCCATCCTGTTCCCCTCTCTCCAGATTAGATAGCAATGCCTGGTGTTTGTGTGTCTGCTCCCAGTGGACAGCCACTGTGTGAGGGTGGACGGGGGATGTGAGAGGCTCCCAGTGGACAGCCACGGTCTGAAGGTGGACGGGGGATGTGAGAGGCTCCTAGTGGACAGCCACGGTGTGAGGGTGGACGGGGGATGTGAGAGGCTCCTAGTGGACAGCCACGGTGTGAGGGTGGACGGGGGATGTGAGAGGCTCCCAGTGGACAGCCACTGTCTGAAGGTGGACGGGGGATGTGAGAGGCTCCCAGTGGACAGCCACTGTGTGAGGGTGGACAGGGGATGTGAGAGGCTCCCAGTGGACAGCCACTGTGTGAGGGTGGACGGGGGATGTGAGAGGCTCCCAGTGGACAGCCACGGTGTGAGGGTGGACGGGGGATGTGAGAGGCTCCTAGTGGACAGCCACGGTGTGAGGGTGGACGGGGGATGTGAGAGGATCCCAGTGGACAGCCACAGTGTGAAGGTGGACGGGGGATGTGAGAGGATCCCAGTGGACAGACACGGTGTGAGGGTGGACGGGGGATGTGAGAGGCTCCCAGTGGACAGCCACGGTCTGAAGGTGGATGGGGGATGTGAGATGCTGCCAGTGGACAGCCACAGTGTGAGGGTGGACGGGGGATGTGAGAGGCTCCTAGTGGACAGCCACATTGTGAGGGTGGACGGGGGATGTGAGAGGCCCCTAGTGGACAGCCACTGTGTGAGGGTGGACGGGGGATGTGAGAGGCTCCCAGTGGACAGCCACGGTGTGTGGGTGGACGGGGGATGTGAGAGGCTCCTAGTGGACAGCCACGGTGTGAGGGTGGACGGGGATGTGAGAGGCTCCCAGTGGACAGCCACGGTGTGAGGGTGGACGGGGGATGTGAGAGGCTCCCAGTGGACAGCCACGGTGTGAGGGTGGACGGGGATGTGAGAGGATCCCAGTGGACAGCCACGGTGTGAGGGTGGACGGGGGATGTGAGAGGCTCCCAGTGGACAGCCACGGTGTGAGGGTGGACGGGGGATGTGAGAGGCTCCCAGTGGACAGCCACGGTGTGAGGGTGGACGGGGGATGTGAGAGGCTCCCAGTGGACAGCCACGGTGTGAGGGTGGACGGGGGATGTGAGAGGCTCCTAGTGGACAGCCACGGTGTGAGGGTGGACGGGGGATGTGAGAGGCTCCCAGTGGACAGCCACAGTGTGAGGGTGGACGGGGGATGTGAGAGGCTCCTAGTGGACAGCCACAGTGTGAGGGTGGACGGGGGATGTGAGAGGCTCACAGTGGACAGCCACGGTGTGAAGGTGGACGGAGGATGTGAGAGGATCCCAGTGGACAGCCACAGTGTGAGGGTGGATGGGGGATGTGAGATGCTTCCATTTGGATGGGGGATGTGAGATGCTTCCATTTTGATGGGGGATGTGAGATGCTTCCATTTGGATGGGGGATGTGAGATGCTTCCAGTTGGATGGGGGATGTGAGATGCTTCCAGTTGGATGGGGGATGTGAGATGCTTTCAGTTGGATGGGGATGTGAGATGCTTCCAGTTGGATGGGGGGTGTGAGATGCTTCCAGTTGGATGGGGGATGTGAGATGCTTCCAGTTGGATGGGGGATGTGAGATACTTCAAGTTGGATGGGGGATGTGAGATGCTTCCAGTTGGACGGGGGATGTGAGATGCTTCCAGTCGGATGGGGGATGTGAGATGCTTCCAGTCGGATAGGGGATGTGAGATGCTTCCAGTTGGATGGGGGATGTGAGATGCTTCCAGTTTGACGGGGGATGTGAGATGCTTCCAGTTGGACGGGGGATGTGAGATGCTTCCAGTCGGATGGGGGATGTGAGATGCTTCCAGTTGGACGGGGGATGTGAGATGCTTCCAGTTGGATGGGGGATGTGAGATGCTTCCAGTGGATGGGGATGTGAGATGCTCCATTTTCTAATAGAACAAAACATGCCTGTGTGGCCAGTGGGCGGAGACTGGAAATGCAATCTGGGTCTTTCAGTTGACACCCGCTGCTGCATAGAGGAGTGATGGGAAGGGGGCAGGGGGCTAGTGTTGTTCGGTGGGAGGGATGGGGGGGGCTCTAAAGTGAATGTTATCATTCTCTGGAGAACCATGCCCCCCCAAAGTCCCCTCCCTTAGCCAAGCCTTCCCTCCATGGGGACACATTGGATAAAATAGGTCCCAACTGCCAGCTTGATGAGTAGTGCTAATTCTAGCATCCCCCATACTCCCCCACCTCTCCCTACAAAGTTGCAACTACAAAATAGCTTCAAATTGATTTTGATCTGTACAATTCTTTCAAGTTTGCTCAATGCTTCCATTATTCTGAGATCTATTGATATACTCTTCATGATTTAAAAAATGTCTTAAAGGTCTATGAAGAATTCAGGGTATGTGCATTGCGTAATCAAGAGTGTAAAAATGCCAATGTTGGCATATTCTCTATACAGCTGGCATATCTGGCAGCCTGTGAGTGTCTGACTCATGCTCTGTGCCAGGGTGTAGGAGGAGGTGTAGAGAGGGTGGGGACACATATAGGTGCTTGTCTCACCATCCTGCCTGTCCCCACTGCCCATTAGGGAATGTAGATTGGGAGTTCCTGGACATACATTATTCACTACAGGGGAGAGAGGACGGGAGGAGAGAGAGAGGAAGGGAAGAAGGAGAGGGGGAAGGATGGAGAGAGAGGAAGGGAAGAAAATGAGCAGTGCGTCTCCGGCAGCGTCAGCGTCTACAGTGAGGAGGTAATTAGGGAGCTGTCACTTGTTCCTGTCAACCCACACTCCCCCTGAAACATGCAATGTGTGTGTGTGTGCGCACACGCGCGTGTGTTTGTGTTCGTGTGTAAGTAGGGGAAGGTGGCGCTTGTATGTCAGTATATATGTATTTGTGTGTCAGTATATATGTATATGTGTTTGTGTGTCAGTATATATGTATATGTGTTTGTGTGTCAGTATATATGTATATGTGTTTGTGTGTCAGTATATATGTATATGTGTTTGTGTGTCAGTATATATGTATATGTGTTTGTGTGTCAGTATATATGTATATGTGTGTCAGTATATAAGTATATGTGTTTGTGTGTCAGTATATATGTATATGTGGTTGTGTGTCAGTATATATGTATATGTATATGTGTTTGTGTGTCAGTATATATGTATATGTGTTTGTGTGTCAGTATATATGTATATGTGTTTGTGTGTCAGTATATATGTATATGTGTGTCAGTATATATGTATATGTGTGTCAGTATATATGTATATGTGTTTGTGTGTCAGTATATATGTATATGTGTTTGTGTGTCAGTATATATGTATATGTTTTTGTGTGTCAGTATATATGTGTTTGTGTGTCAGTATATATGTATATGTGTGTCAGTATATATGTATATGTGTTTGTGTGTCAGTATATAGGTATATGTGTTTGTGTGTCAGTATATATGTATATGTGTGTCAGTATATATGTATATGTGTGTCAGTATATATGTATATGTGTTTGTGTGTCAGTATATATGTATATTTGTGTCAGTATATATGTATATGTGTTTGTGTGTCAGTATATATGTATATGTGTGTCAGTATATATGTATATGTGTTTGTGTGTCAGTATATATGCATATGTGTTTGTGTGTCAGTATATATGTATATGTGTTTGTGTGTCAGTATATATGTATATGTGTTTGTGTGTCAGTATATATGTATATGTGTGTCAGTATATAAGTATATGTGTTTGTGTGTCAGTATATATGTATATGTGGTTGTGTGTCAGTATATATGTATATGTATATGTGTTTGTGTGTCAGTATATATGTATATGTGTTTGTGTGTCAGTATATATGTATATGTGTTTGTGTGTCAGTATATATGTATATGTGTGTCAGTATATATGTATATGTGTGTCAGTATATATGTATATGTGTTTGTGTGTCAGTATATATGTATATGTGTGTCAGTATATATGTATATGCGTTTGTGTGTCAGTATATATGTATTTGTGTGTCAGTATATATGTATATGTGTGTCAGTATATATGTATATGTGTTTGTGTGTCAGTATATATGTATATGTGTTTGTGTGTCAGTATATATGTGTTTGTGTGTCAGTATATATGTATATGTGTGTCAGTATATATGTATATGTTTTTGTGTGTCAGTATATATGTGTTTGTGTGTCAGTATATATGTATATGTGTGTCAGTATATATGTATATGTGTGTCAGTATATATGTATATGTGTTTGTGTGTCAGTATATATGTAAATGTGTTTGTGTGTCAGTATATATGTGTTTGTGTGTCAGTATATATGTATATGTGTGTCAGTATATATGTATATGTTTTTGTGTGTCAGTATATATGTGTTTGTGTGTCAGTATATATGTATATGTGTGTCAGTATATATGTATATGTGTGTCAGTATATATGTATATGTGTTTGTGTGTCAGTATATATGTATATGTGTGTCAGTATATATGTATATGTGTGTCAGTATATATGTATATGTGTTTGTGTGTCAGTATATATGTATATTTGTGTCAGTATATATGTATATGTGTTTGTGTGTCAGTATATATGTATATGTGTGTCAGTATATATGTATATGTGTTTGTGTGTCAGTATATATGTATTTGTGTGTCAGTATATATGTATATGTGTCATGTCTTGTTATGTCTGTTCCTGTCCTTTCTCTTCACTCTGTCTCTCTCTGCTGGTCTTTTTAGGTTACCTTCTCTGTCTCTCATTCTTCAGCTGTTCTACATCTCCCCTAACTAGCTCATTCACTCCTTCCCACCTGTTCTCTCTTCCCAATCTGATTAGGTCTCTATTTCTCTCTCTGTTCCTGCTACTTTCAGTGTCTGATTCTTGTTTGTGTTTTTGATGCCAGAAGCAAGCTGTCGTCCCGTTTGCTTCCACCTTGTCCTATCCTGTCGGAGTCTGCCTGGCAGGTGCATCCTGCATTATACTAACGTTCTTTTTGTTCCATTGACTACGTTGGAAGAGGATTTATGCCATTCCTGTTTTTCATTAAAGAACTCTGTTTTCTGTTAAAACCGCTTTTGGGTCTTCACTCAAGTACATAACAATATGTGTGTCAGTATATATGTATATGTGTTTGTGTGTCAGTATATATGTATATGTGTGTCAGTATATATGTATATGTGTGTCAGTATATATGTATATGTGTGTCAGTATATATGTATATGTGTGTCAGTATATATGTATATGTGGTTGTGTGTCAGTATATATGTATATGTATATGTGTTTGTGTGTCAGTATATATGTATATGTGTTTGTGTGTCAGTATATATGTATATGTGTGTCAGTATATATGTATATGTGTGTCAGTATATATGTATATGTGTTTGTGTGTCAGTATATATGTGTTTGTGTGTCAGTATATAAGTATATGTGTGTCAGTATATATGTATATGTGTGTCAGTATATATGTATATGTGTGTCAGTATATATGTATATGTATATGTGTGTCAGTATATATGTATATGTATATGTGTGTCAGTATATATGTACTGTATATGTATATGTGTGTCAGTATATATGTATATGTGTTTGTGTGTGCATATGGGGGTGCATGTTTTTATCAACATGTGTGTAAGGAGAGTGTGGAGGGTGCAGTCAGTGGGAGCTGAATTCAAATGAGAGAGAAACACTTGAGGAGAAAGAGCAAATAAGAAAAGGTGAAATTGTAGAGATAGTGGATTAATATGACTAGGAGGTATGTGAAGCAGAAAGTATTAAGGAAAGAGGGGAAAGCAGTGCATTATCTCAGGAGGTAGGGAAAGGAAGGAAGATAATGATATGTTTAGGATGATAAACGGGGATTGCGTATTGGGAGTCTTGCACATGCACGCATGCACACACGCACGTGCAAAAACACACTCACATGCATGATACCGCGCACGCTCACACATTCATTTGTCCTATATTCAGATACCCATGGAGGTCCACCTGACTGGAGCAGAGCATTACCGTAATGTCATTTCAGGGTTATAGTAAAACTACTGTGGCATTTGATTTCAACTGGGTTTAGAATGTTTTCCCCGGGAGAGCTCTTGCCCCGGAGCTGAAGGATGATTATTTGACAGATATATGACTAACATGACTCCTAGAATATATTCCCATCACATACCCTACAGGAGGAGAACGGCGACAGGAAAATGATCTCTTTAACGGCAAATAAACAAAAGAATAACGGAGTCATAACAGCCATAATCATCCTTTTCTCTGATCTGTGGAGCGGCAGTATACATTCCCCTTCATATGGATGCATTAACACTAACACACACTAAACACACACATCATGCACGCTCACCTACAGTACATGCATACATATGCGCTCTCACGCTCACCTCATTCTCATCTCAAGTCAAAATAACAATGGAGTAATGTCTAAACAATCGACTTGTCGTATCCATAGAGGCTGTGAACATTTACTTGACAAGTCCTCATGCAGGCAGGAAAAACACAAGGGGGAGGGGCATACACACATGCATGCATGCACACATACACACACATACACACACAAAGACATATGCAAGCACACACACACACACACACTAAGTGGGACGTGCAGGGGGTGCAGGGTGCACAGAGGTAAGGATGCATAGCTGTTTGAAGTTGTGAACGCCTTGATAATCCCCAGCCCCTCAGGAGACAGAAGCTACCCATGTGGGTGAATGGGTCTGTAGTCTTCACTGTGACACCAGTATTCATACCATTCACAGGGTGTTCCAATTAAAACTCTCCCCTGCTAGGAGGGAGCAACAGCCCTCTAACAATACCCAGTTCCCACACACACACATATACTGTACACACGTACACAATCAGACATGAACACACACACGCAGACACACACGCACACACCCATCTCTACGCTTTGCTGACAGACCACAAATGTGGCCATGCTGACGATGATGGATGGAGCTCCCAGCCAGCCAGTGGAAACTACTTTTGTATGAACAGGCCAGACCCTCACAAGTGGTTTGTCTGCAGGACCAGGGTTGTGGTGAGTTTCCTCACAGGTGGTGTTCAGTAATATAGCATGGTGGATACTCAGCTCACAAGGACTTTGTGAGGTGTGCAAATTTGGTAAATTATTGTCTCACAAATGAAACATGGAAGCATGATGTAAAGATCAGACACCAGGCTATTATAAAAGGATTCAGCTGTGACCATGTCAGGGTCACTTTGAAGTACTTTGGTACGGAAACAGATACAGAATGTACAGAGTGTCATTACGCATAAAACAAGATGGTGACAAAAACATGAACAAAACACACTGTCTTTCTATGGGGCCTATTTAGGCCAAGATAATAACCCCTACAACAACGATTTGTAGAAACTTTGAACCACATTGGTTTTCCGGATGCCCCGCTAAGTGTAAACAAGGAGTCTGCTCTGCAACATAACAGAGTGAAATGTGCCTTTCTCCCTGGGCTGGCCCATAAAACACTCATTAGGGTACTTCAGACATATTTGCACGGCGACGGGCTGCCATTAAACACATCACAAGGCCTAATAAATGCATTATTTAAAAGCCTCGCTCCAATTACTAATTGATTAGAGTCGAGCGCCTCATCAATAACGCAGCAGCGACCGCTTCAAACTAAAATACACATGATTTATACATGAAAGGCTTTAAAAGAGATAAGTTCTCAGCTAATCAGTCATAAATGATTTAAAATGCAAAAATCATACTCCTGATCTGAGAAAGTTGAGGGCCTGTCACAATGCACTATTAGAAAAAAATACCAAATAAATAGAACCACCCTTTTTGGTGCTAGGTAGAACCCTTTGCAAAGGGTTCTACCTAGAATGCTCTATGTCGGGTTCTTCAAAGAACCACCTGTATAAGGTTCTACCTAAAAAACGTGAAGTTTTTTTTAACCTTTATTTAACTGCGCAAGTAAGTTAAAAACAAATTCTTATTTACAATGAGAGCATACCGGAGAACAGTGGGTTAACTGCCTTGTTCAGGGGTAGAATGACAGATTTTCTACCGTGTCAGCTCAGGGACTTGATCCAGCAACCTTTCGGTTACTGGCTACCTGCCACCCCAAGTTATGCCTAGAACCCTCTATGAAGGGCTTTGCCAATAACAATTTTAGGATTTAAAGGTTCTTGCTAGAACCCTCTATAAAGGGCTCTTCCAATAACCATTTTATCATCTAAAGGTTCTTGCTAGAACCCTCTATGAAGGGTTCTACCTAGAACTGTCTATGAACACTTCCACCAGCCTTATAATCTTTTAAAATTACATATATCATAAGGCCTTTCTTTGAGGGCCTAGTTATACCCGAACACAATGGTGTTAGGAAACTCCTGGTTTACAGGCCACATCAGGCCTGCAGGTCACATTATTCTGGCTTGCAAAATGGTGTTTAATTCCTATTGGAATCCAGACAGTTAGGACTTTTTATCACCTGCATTCAGAATGACTGCCATGGTAGGGAAGATTGAATACTGACACAACCATCCCAGTAATGGATGCAATAAGTTGCATAACTACTAACAGGTTGGATTATCTTAGAAAAATGTATGTTATTTATCTTTGTGTGTAAACAATCAATGTACAGTTGAAGTTGGAAGTTTACATACACTTAGGTTGGAGTCATTAAAACTCATTTTTCAACCACTCCACAAATTTCTTGTTAACAAACTATAGTTTTGGCAAGTCGGTTAGGACATCTACTTTGTGCATGACACAAGTAATTTTTCCAACAATTGTTCCCAGACAGATTATTTCACTTATCACTGAATCACAATTCCAGTGGGTGAGAAGTTCACTGTGCCTTTAAACAGCTTGGGAAAATCCAGATAATAATGTTATGGCTTTAGAAGCTTCTGATAGGCTAATTGACATCATTTGAGTCCATTGGAGGTTTACCTGTGGATGTATTTCAAGGCCTACCTTCAAACTCAGTGCCTCATTGCTTGACATCATGGGGAAATCTAAAGAAATCAGCTAAGACTTCAGGAAAATAATTGTAGACCTCCACAAGTCTGGTTCATCCTTGGGAGCAATTTCCAAACACCTGAAGGTACCACGTTCATCTGTACAAACAATAGTACGCAAGTATAAACACCATGGGACCAAGCAGCCATCATACTGCTCAGGAAGGAGACACGTTCTGTCTCCTAGAGATAAACGTACATTGGTTCGAAAACTGCAAATCAATGCAAAAACAGCAAAGGACCCTGTGAAGATGCTGGAGGAAACAGGTATAAAAGTATCTATATCCACATTAAAATGAGTCCTATATCAACATAACCTGAAAGACCGCTCAGCAAGGAAGAAGCCACTGCTCCAAAACCACTAAAAAAATGCCAGACTACGGTTTGCAACTGCAGATGGTGACAAAGATCGTACTTTTTGGAGAAATGTCCTCTGGTCTGATGAAACAAAAATAGAACTGTTTGGCCATAATGACCATCGTTGTGTTTGGAGGAGAAAGGGGGACTCGTGCACTTCACAAAATAGATGGCATGAGGATGGAAAATTCTGTGGATATATTGAAGCAACATCTCAGGACATCGGTCAGGAAGTTAAAACTTGGTCGCAAGGTATTGGAGAGGCCATCACAAAGCCCTGACCTCAATCCCACAGAAAAATTGTGAGCAGAACTGAAAAAGTGTGTGCGAACAAGCAGGCCAACAAACCTGACTCAGTTACACCAGCTCTGTCAGGAGGCATGGGCCAAAATTCACTCAACTTATTGTGGGAAGCTTGTGGAAGGCTACCCGAAACATTTCACCCATGTTAAACCATTTATAGGCAATGCTACCAAATACGAATTGAGTTTATGTAAACTTCTGACCCACTGGGAAAGTGATGAAAGAAAGAAAAGCTGAAATAAATAATTCTCTCTACTATTATTCTGACATTTCAAATGATTAAAATAAAGTGGTGATCCTAACTGACCTAAGACAGGGAATTTTTACTATGATTAAATATCAGGAATTGTTAAAAACTGAGTTTTGTGACTAGGGGGCAGTATTTTCATTTTTGAAAAAAAATGTTCCAGTAATAAACGGGATATTTTGTCAGGACAAGATGCTAGAATATGCATATAATTGACAGCTTAGGATAGAAAACACTCTAAAGTTTCCAAAACTGTAAAAATATTGTCTGTGAGTATAACAAAACTGATGTTGCAGACGAAAGCCTGAGAAAAATCCAATCCGGAAGTGCCTCATGTTTTGAAAGCGCTGCGTTCCAATGCATCCCTATTGAGCAGTGAATGGGCTATCAACCAAATTACTCTTTCTCTGTATTCCGAAGGTGTCTAGAGCATTGTGACGTAGTTTTACGCATTTATGTTGAAGAATACCCGTAGGCGGCTACATTGCGCAAGTGGTCACCTGATGGCTCCCAGGGTTACTCTCGCGTAAATTACAGAGGTAGCCATTACTCCAATCGGTCCTACTGAAAACGAATAGTCCCGATGGATATATCATCGAATAGATATTTGAAAAACACCTTGAGGATTGATTATAAACAACGTTTGCCATGTTTCTGTCGATATTATGGAGCTAATTTGGAATATTTTTCTCCGTTTTCGTGACTGCAATTTCCAGGCGATTTCTCAGCCAAACGTGAAGAACAAAGGAGCTATTTCGCCTACAAAAATAATATTTTTGAAAAAAAAGAACATTTGCTATCTAACTGGGAGTCTCGTGAGTGAAAACATCCGAAGTTCATCAAAGGTAAACAATTTAATTTGATTGCTTTTCTGATTTCCGTGACCAAGTTACCTGCTGCTGGCTGGACAAAATGCTATGCTAGGCTATCGATAAACTTACACAAATGCTTGTCTAGCTTTGGCTGTAAAGCATATTTTGAAAATCTAAGATGACAGGGTGATTAACAAAAGGCTAAGCTGTGTCTCAATATATTTCATTTGTGATTTTCATGAATAGAAATATTTTCTAGGAATATTTATGTCCGTTGCATTATGCTAATTTGTGTCAGTCGATGATTACGCTCCCGCATGCGGGATGGGGAGTCACTAGAGGTTTTAAATGTATTTGGCTAAGGTATATGTAAACTTCCGACTTCAACTGTACATGTAAAAACACATATTTAAACAAATCAAAATGAAAATCACCCTGCAATAGAACATGAAAGAATGACTCTATGTAGAACTATGTTTCTTGCCTCCCAAAGAATCATCAAAAAAACATTTATTCCAAAAACTGTTCTCAGGATGTATAAATATTTTAGGTAGAACCCTTGTCTTCGAAAAAAGGTTGTTCAGATCAAAATGGTAGAACTCTATCACTCCACAATGAACCCTTTTTCTAAGAGTGTACATTGGGAGAGTTTTTCTATGGTGTGTGTGTAGCCTGTTGGTGCATTTCCATACTCTAACACTTCTCACAAAGCAACTGATTTGATTATTTTGTCATTTTTAATTTTACTAGGCAAGTCAGTTAAGAACAAATTCTTATTTTTAATGACAGCCTAGGAACAGTGGGTTAACTGCCTGTTCAGGGGCAGAACGACAGGGGCAGAATGACAGCTCGGGGATTTGAACTTGCAACCTTTCGGTTACTAGTCCAACGCTCTAACCACTAGTCTACCCTGCCGCCCCATTATGCTGAGGTTGTTGATTCTGCTCTTCACAAGTTTCACTGTCAGCCCTAGGTATGGAAACACATTTTCCCTATTATAACATAAGGGTGTATATACTAGTGTAACACTGGTGTTACACTCGAAAAGCAGCATTAGTGTGTTTGGTGTGTGTGTTTTCTTCAATGGAGCTCCTGTTGTAGTACACTATATTTGGAGATGGATCAGAAAGGTGAGTTAATGAGATCTCAACTTTTCTTTCATTTTAACTATGACTAGGTTTAGAGATGAAAAAAACATATATACTGTTATTAAGTTTACATAAATCATGAAGTGAGTGAAAGAATTGACTAATAAATGAACTAATAAATAGTGATTATTTTCAAGTGAAAGAGAAATGGCCTATAATGGTATTGGCCTTGATATTGACTACCCTGAACCAAACCTAGTAATCGGGGTTAAGAACAATGCCCAACCCAACCATGATCCATGAAATGGCCATGCAGTTCAAACACCCCTGATTAGAATCCTCCTAACCTAATGATACTGATGACCAATCAAAACACCGATAGGAGAACAAAACAGAGGTGGAAAAACATTGGGAAAAAAGAGAGCTACTGTATCTGAGGAGTAGGATAAGCAAACTATTATAGCAGCATGAATAATACAATAAACCGTTTTTTTGAAACCCTGCTGCCATCCCTCAGACACGTACCAGCTTATTTTTCCAGACAGGCGAGCCCCTGTGTATATCCCTCTCCACTGGTGATCATAACATCACAGCGCACCTGGAGAAAAGCGAGGGAGAGAGGCATAATGAAAAACAAAGGAATAATCAAAGGCTCGCACCCCATATGAGGAGGCCCGGAGGAGAACCTGAGAAGAACGCAGTGGAAAACCTCAACTCTTAAGAACACACATCAATAGAATAGAAGTTGAAAATGTACCAGTACATTATGTCATTCATGCTATTGATGCATATACTTATTTTCTATAGCTGTTTGTGCAACTCTTACATGGAAGCATTTGGTCAGCCAGTAATCAATCATTCATTAGCAGAAATCCTCTGTTGACCTCACTGTTACAGCAGTGGGTTCAACTTTGTACAGAGAGTAGAGAGCCCCCTATTGGTTAATCACTGACGGTCTGTTCTGTTCAGCTCCCAAAGGGTTTCCAGCCCAGGGAGTAAACTGATCCAAACACTGACTAGTTGCACCTGTACTACGACAGTGCCACAGGTCTGGCATAGCCACTGGCAAGAAGACATTAAACAAAGCAACCAACAGAGTTTAAGACAAGGCTTGACTGAACCCTGCTCTTCACAGAGTTGACAGGCTGGAAGGAGGAAGATGATGACGAAGAGGAGTTTGAGGGTCAGGATAACCACAGGACTGGAAGGTTGACTGGCAGTGAGAGGCAGTGGTCAGAGCATCCAGACGTGGAAGTCTCTTAGTCAGCTGAATGCGCTATAGTCACATTAGACTGGTCAGAAGCATTATAGCTGTGGGAACACCTCCATCTCTCGTCTTGTCAGTCATGAGTGCATTTGGACACAGACAGGTAGGAACCTTAGGCCAGTGTGTCTGCCATCACTGATCAAACAACAGCTGATGAACACCCTTCTTTAGTTGACTTAGTTGAGTGCTAGCTTTTAAATGGAGGTTCTCTATGCCCTTCCTGCTAAAGTTTCATTCAAGATCTTTCTGGAATGTAAAGTAGTGATTTTTCTTGGTTAAACACAATGAAACAGGTCGATAAGTATGATTACTGCCAATCACTGATGATAATAACAATAATGATGACAACAATGATGCTAAATATGATAAAGATAAGAACAGTAAGTGTATAATTTACCTTCTCCAGCCGGCAGATGCTGAGGCTCACTTGGGACTCTTCTTACTGTGCTGTGCTGAGCCACAGGGGGCTGTCACTTTACGACGAAGCGACAGATTCGTGCCTCTGATGGAATTTCCCAGCAGCCGTTGCGGTGCCCCCTGGAAGCTCATGCTAATCGCTAGTGCTGGCGTCTCTCCACTGTCAGCGCTAGCTCCACATCACCAGGGAGCTCCACACACTGCTGACACACTCAGACAGCACAGGAGACAAGGAAGAGGAGGAGGAGGAAGAAGAGAAAGATGGAGGATAGAGCAGTCATCCTGTGGAGCAAATAAAAAACCCACACTAGTGTTTTGAATGTAGGTATAGAATTTATCTGCTAATGAGTTGAGGGAGATGAGCCTGTTGACTATGGTAATTTATTGCTGGATTAGCCCCACACACACACACCTTCGCTTAGGTGTGTGCGTGTCTGTGTCTGTATCTGTGTGTTTACTAAGGGCCAAATCCTTGTATCTCTAGGCTCCCCACCTCCTAATCTATTTCATCCTGTGTTTGCTTATATAAGAGGAGACACAGCCCTTGTGGATGTGTCTAAGTGTCCCAGGATGTTTAAAATGGTATGTTTATTTGTCTGGTGGTGCAGAGTATATTTACCTGTGTGTATGCTCGATTTTGTCTATGAGAATGTTTGTGTGTTTTTAAATTGGTTTATTTATGTATCGCCTTGGCCTGCATGTGTGAGCATTAAAGTGAGCGTGTCCAGCCATGCAAGTGTTTCTGATTGGTGTGTATCAATAGGCATGTGGGATAGTTGCCTCACTTGTGTACAGTTCTGTGTAAGTTGTTGATTGTTACATATATCATTTTCAGCACATATTGTGTGTATTCTGTACATACTGTACACATAAAGTGCCTTCAGAATGTATTCGTACCCCTTGGCTTATTCCACATTTTGGTGTGTTACAACCTGGATTCAAATATTATTATTTTTTGTGCAAATGCATTGAAAATGAAATACAGAAATATCTCATTTACATACTGTTAGTATTCACACCCCTGAGTAAATGTAAGCACCTTTGGCAGTGATTACAACTGTGGGTCTTTCTGGATAAGTCTGTAAGCACACCTGGATTGTCCATTATTCTTTTCAAAATGCTTCAAGCTCTGTCAAATTGGTTGTTGGTCATTGCTAGACAACCATTGTCAGGTCTTGCCATAGATTTTCATGTAGATTTAAGTCAAAACTGTAACTGCAACTCAGGAACATTTACTGTTTTCTTAATCAACTCCAGTGGAGATTTGCTCTTGTGTTTATGGTTGTCCTGCTGAAAGGTGAATTCATCTTCCAGTGTCTGGTGGAAAGCAGAACCAGGTTTAATCTATGATTTTTCCTGTTCTTAGCTTCATTCCATTTCCTTTTTATCCTGAAAAACTCCCAGTCCTTAATGATTACAAGCATACCCATAACATGATGCCGCCACCACTATGCATGAAAATATGGAGAGTGGTACTCAGTAATGTGTTGTATTGGATTTGCCCTAAACATAACACTTTGTATTAGGGACAAATGTTTTGAAGTATTACTTTAGTGCCTTGTTGCAAACAGGATCCGTGTTTTGGAATATTTTTATACTGTACAGGCTTCCTTCTTTTCTCTTTGTCAATTAAGTTAGTATTTTGTAGTAACAAGAATGTTGTTATTCCATCCTCAGTTTTCTCCTATCACAGCTATTATCACAGCCATTACAACTGTTTTAAAGTCACCATTGGCCTCATGGTGAAATTGCTGAGCCGTTTCCTTCCAGGCAACTGAGTTAGGAAGGATGCCTGTATCTTGCAGGGACTGGGTGCATTGATACACCATCCAAAGTGTCATTAATAACTTCACCATCAAAGGGATATTCAATGGCTGCTTTTTTTACCCATCTACCAATAGCTGCCCTTCGTTGCAAGACATTGGAAAACCTCCCTGGTCTTTGTGGTTGTAACTGTGTTAGAAATTCACTGCTCAAAATAATTGTATGTCTGGGGTACAGAGATGAGGTAGTCATTTAAAAGTCAAGCTAAAATACTATTATTGCACACAGAGTCCATGCAATTTATTACGTGACTTGTTTCGGCTTGCCATAACACAGGGGTTGAATACATACTGACTCAAGACATTTCAGCTTTTAATTTTTATTAACATTTTGAAAAACATAATTCCACTATGACATTGTGGGGTATTTTGTGTTGGCCAGTAACAAAAAAATCTATATTTAATCAATTTTAAATTCAGGCTGTAACACAACAAAATGTGGCAAAATTCAGGGGTGAGAAAACTTTCTGAAGTCATTGTATGTATATGTGGGAGACACAGCTTTCTGCCTGCTTCCTCTTCGCCCAGTAGGACTGGATATAGAGACGCTGTTGACTCTCTCTTCCTCTGGTCAACCCTTAGTCTCTCTGTCTCTGTTTTCCTCTTTCTCCTGCTGGGTGTCATGATTGCCTTCTAGAGGGTGAAGTTAGGATCGGTTCTCCTCCCACTGACACACAGCCCCTGCCACACAGTGGCCAGTTCACCACATACCCTGATGAGTATGTTTTCACCTCAAATTGGATTTTTAAAATCAAATGAATAACTTGAGTATTTACAAGGTTATTACACTATTAAATACAATGTGAAAGCCACAGCTTCAAAAGCTGCATTGTAAAACCTCAGTCAGACTCAGTGATGTGGTATGTTATATCATGGTGGTTAACGTGGATGGAAAGTGACAGTGGTCAGAGAGAGAAGGTGTCTGTTGTACAGATGTAGGTTCTTAATTTGATCACACTGTTCCGGGAGAACTTTCCTGCCATGCAGGAAATGTAAAAGTGGTAGTGTGTTTTGAGGTTTAAAAGGGCTTCTGAAGTTTGTAATTTCTGCTTTGAAATGTCAGACTTGATTTTCCTTACAAAGACCTAAAAACCTGCAGCAACAGGAAAGGTATCAACCCCTACAAAAATGTCCATTAACCTTTTCACACTTGAGTTCCAAATATCCCGAGCGGTCACCCCAGCGTTGTTTTATGCACGTGATGTCAGAATGCACTCACTGTTCCAAAATGTGATTATTAGGCAACAGGACAGTTAACCCGCGCTGCCTGCTAATTATCTATAGGCTGTTTTAACTTGTCAATTTCAAATTATTTTCTAACAAGTTGTATTTTCTAACAACAGTTTGAATTGCGATGTGTTCCGCCTCCTCATTAATTCACATAGAAGTCGTCAATTTCAGAGATGCGGACAATTTATGTTTGAGGCTCTCACTTCACTCATGTTTGCGCAGATCACGTATGCATATATTTGCAGTCTTGCAAGAATTGGAACATTTTCTTGCTGTGCTCACTTTGCCTTCCTTGTTGTTTTCCTTTCACATAATAACTTTGGACATCTGTGCGTTCCTATCAAAGTAAGTTCCTTATTTTCTGTATATTGTGTTGTTTCTACTGTAGAAGCATACAGTATGTATAGAGCATAATGTATTTACAGTTTTATTCACGTTTTCAATTACTGGTGACAAATAATGCATTCCGAATTTTGCATAGATTGTAATGAACACCTATGATGTGCGTAAAATACCTTTTTAAAGGTTGTACTGATTATAATGGGCTAAGCTATTTGCCAGCTGTGGTTCACTCATCTTTCCATTAAACATCCGGAAGAGAATGAAGGGAAGTGGATGATTGTATATGACACACCCCCTTCAACATGCATACTATAAACAGACCAAACTCATCTTGTCTCCTCTTATTTTCTTTGGTTGATGGGGAAAATAACAAGCATATAACAAGCACTACTTTCGATTTCTAGAAAGTGTTTTACTCAATTATTTCAATCAATGGGGAGCACACCCTTGATGTGATTAATTATAAATAGTACTTGCTATTAGCTAATTCATATTAGCTATACAAATTTGACCGCTTGTGTTGCGTCAATCTTTCCTCAGTTAGCGCTAGGACAAATGTAGCGGTTACGCTGTAGCTACTTCTGTGAATGTCTGAACATTGCATCCAAAAATAAACTGCTCACATTCTGGAAATAACTTTGTAAGGACTGTGTTTGTGCAAAATGTTTCTGAAAAAACTGTGTGGCCAGCTCAAATGCTGATTGTTGCTTCATTCGAAACTGGACATTCTAAATACGCATTCTAATCACACCGGATTTATGGTGCTACAGGGACCACCGTAGAATGATCACACCAGTGTGTTGGTAAGTTTGAAAAAGTTCACATTTCCTTTTGCTGTTGGATTATTTTAGTGCTGTAGCAAACTGGCTCAAATTAAGATCCTACATTTGCATAAGGGGGCACATTTGAACCCATGTCCCCATAATCAGGGTTAAGGACTGTCAAAATACACAAAATACTTAGCTAGATCATTCTTCTCTCACTATCTATTAAAACCCTCCAGCCACACCTCGCCTCCTCTCCCTCCCCCTGTTCCTCTCCTCCTCTGCCACCCTTCAGTCCTCTTAATATTCCAATCAGCGCATATTAAGGCGAGGGCCAAGGCATGGAGAGACTCCAGGCAGCCAAAAGTAGCATTACTCATCAGGGTCATGCTCCACTGTGTAAAACACAACCCCTCATAAATCATCATAACTGCCACCCAATGACAATTACAATTGAGACGGCAAGAACTAGGAGAGATCTCTTTAATTTAACATCCAATTATTACAAGTTATCGCTCCTTAATAAATGTAATATAGCAGACAATCAATATTGCATGTGACACAGGTGATTGGGGTGAGGGGGGGGATCTGTAGTGTACCCTTGTTTTCATGGAGGGGGGTGGGGGGTTCAGGGAGGTGGTTGTGTTAGGAAGGAAAGGGTGGTAATTTGGGGATTCACAACTGGCAGCTCTTAGCCACTCTCTCATCACCTTCATTGAAGGAAATGAATAGAATGAGAAAGGAAGGTGAGGGAGGGATACTATCAGGAATCAAGGTAAGACCCAGATGCAGACACGTTGAATTAACAATGGTTTAATAGTCCAAGGGGCAGGTAAGAGACCGGTCAAGGCAGGCAGGGGTCAATAATCCAGAGATGGGGCAAGGGTACTGGTCAGCAAGCAGGCTCAGGATCAAGGGAAGGCAGAGTGGTCAGGCAGGCGGACAGAGAGACGGGTCAGGCGAGGGTCAAAACCAGGAGGGTGAGAACAAAGAGAGGCTGGGGAAAAACCAGGAGCTGACAGGACAAATGCTGGTAAGCTTGACAAACTTGACGAACTGGCACAGACAGAAAACATAGATATAAATATCCAGAGGATAAGTGGGAAAGAGGGGCGACACCTGGAGGGGGTGGAGACAAGCACAAGGACATGTGAAACAGATCAGGGCGTGACAGGACCCCCCCCCACCCGCCCACCCCACCACCACTATAGGGACGCCATCTGGCGTTCCACCTGGGCGGATACCTGGTTGACTGGGGTGCCTGCAGTGAAAGTCGGCGATGAAGGCCTGGTCCAGGATGTATTTAGCAGTAACCCAACACCTCTCCTCTGTGCCAGAACCCTCACAGTCAACCAGGTACAGGAAACCACTGCCCAGTGGTCGCACCCTCTGGAGGTGTCTCACCGTACACGCTGGCTGGCCATCGATGACATGGGGGGGGGGGGAGGACGAACAGCAGAGGGGCTAATGATCTGTGGAGCTGGCAGAGAGGCCAGAGGCAATGTCCAAGCCCCCAGGAAGGTGTCCCAGGGCAGGCAGAGCTGACTTGAGTGTGAGTGTGGCAGGACGGGCTCCAGCCCACGGTGCAACCAGTAGCCCAGTCAATGGAAGGATTGCGTCGTTGGAGCCAGGAGAATCCCAATACCACAGGAATCAGAAGGGACTTGATGGTGACTCGGCTGTCTTCGGCAACCCTCGGTGTAGGTGGGGAAGTCTCAGGTCCTCTCGGCAACAAGACCGTCAGGTGCTTCCGGGTTGACTCGGAGGCAAGGTGGGATCCCTGGGCATGCAAGCAAAATCCAAATTCCTCTCCCTCCGTCGTTCCCGTAATCGCTCATCGATACGGATGGTCAAAGCGATGAGGGAATCGAGCTTCCGGGCAGCCTCTTGCCTGCAGAACAGGGCATCGAAGACCCTCCTCACTTCTCCCACGAACCCCTCCAGACTAGGGCATATGGCCGGCTGTTGTTCTCACATGGCAGTAGCCCAGGTGAGAGCCCGCCCGGACATCAGTGTGATGAAGTAGCCTATCTTTGAGCAATCCGAGGGGAGGAGGAGGGCTGAAGCTCGAAGTCGAGGGCACACTGAGCTAGGAACGCCCAACAGGTGCTTGGTTCTCCATTGAAGCATTCCGGTGGTTGTAAGCGGGGCTCCCGAGAAGGTGAAGTGACAGATGAGACGGCGCTGCTAGCAGCTGAGTCGCTGAGTCGCTGTGGGGATACCACCATGGTAGGCGTCCTCCCTGACAACCCGTGGAATTGCTCCAGTAGACTGTCTAATGTCTGGTCATGGTGTTCAGCCAACGTTTGGTTTAATAGTCCAAGGGGCAGGCAAGAGACCGGTCAAGGCAGGCAGGGGTCAATAATCCAGAGATGGGGCAAGGGTACTGGTCAGCAAGCAGGTTCTATGGCAGGCAGAGTGGTCAGGCCGGCAGGTACAGAGGCTGGACAGGCGAGGGTTAAAACCAGGAGGGCGAGAAAAAGAGAGGCTGGGAAAACCAGGAGCTGACAGGACAATTGCTGGTAAGCTTGACAAACAAGACGAACTGGCACAGACAGACAGAAAACACAGGTATAAATACCCAGAGGATAGGTGGGGAAGATGAGCGACACCTGGGGGGTGTGGAGACAAGCACAAGGACAGGTGAAACAGATCAGGGAGTGGCAGATACAGAAGTATATACCGGTAAACCAGCCAATAACACCCTTTCAGAATGGGACTCAGACTGGGACTCCCATATCTTACCTAGCTTACTCCTCTTGGTTCTATGTGGATAATAACGTAATTAAACCTATTGGACCATCTATTATATCTCTCTTATTCCTTAAGAGTCTAAGCCGGGGGTGTTCTACTAAGCTAGCATATGGAATTGTTTTAAGATGGTCATACCTAGAATCATTTAGCTGTTCGATTTTGAATTTTAGGTAACAAAACAAATATTACTAAAATATTTGTTGAGAGATTAAATTTGGCCTTACTGCTATTAGCCGATAGAAACTAATTGAATAACAGATTCATACATGAAAAAACAGATAGTAAAAAATACATCAAAATACATTAAAAATACATTAAAGTGTCTCTCCTGAATCTGAGAGAGATATTTTGACACTAAACTACTTCCATATATAGTTCCGTTCAGTGTTAAACTGGTACCAGGCTACCTTCAGACGAGTCTTGTGAGGCTTTTGAGCATCCTACAGCATCCTGTTCAGCTGCTACAGAGACAAGTTGGCAGATCGGCGATACCAACTTCAGACGAGTCCCGTGACGCTTATGGGGGTCATAGAAAAAAACGGAGAACACCATCAAGTTTGTGAGAGTCTCATCATTCCATAGAGTGGTATTAATTTGTAGGCCAAACCGTTCGGACAATACTGACGTATTTATAAGAAGACCGATTTCTAGGATGTCTCATGGTCTGACAAACTGCTATCGCTCAGCCACCTTCCACCGCAGACACAAAAGGTCGCCATTGGCAGATTGAGACACAGCCCATGCAAAAAAAAAACATATCTCTACCTTTTTATTATGCTAATGTGATTTCCGTGGCGGCGCGGACATTGACTTTAGGTTAATAAACCTTACAGTGCCTTTATGAGAGAGGAGAGGGCGACAGGCCATTGCCTTTGAATCAAGTGGGTATGTTCGCTTTGCAGTGTGTCCATGTTTCTAGACAGAGACAAGGATAGGGAGAGAAACATGGACATCCCCTGTAGATCAATGTGGAACATGGTCGCAATAACATTTCACTACAACTACTGCTATTGATTATTTAGTGCTACAACAATAAAGCAAGGTGATCTATAGTGGCTGGGTTCCATGACCAAAGTAGATTACGTTTTAAAACAATTCAATGAACTCCACTGACTGGTTGATATATTCAATAGAAATACTCTTATTTCCTAGCTTCGAGTAAAAGCTGGCATAGGACTGTCCAAGCCTTGTGAATAACACGGTTTACTGCCATATTGTGGTAATGATTGCATCTGAACATGTTGCTAATGAGCTATTCTTTTAATATGAGGAGAATGATGATGATGATGATGATAATGATGAAGAAGAAGACAAGGATGTATTCGAGTTGGTTAAATTATTTCAAACAAAAGGGCAAACCGCCAAAATTAACTAAAGTGCTTCATCTATTTTGATCGGAGGACAGGAGGTCCCACAAGCCTCTTTGATGTAGCACCATAAACTAAAGCAAACACTTGACTCATTGAGCCAAACCGTTGCAAAGTGGAGGAAAATCCATTTACTAATTAAGCAAATCTGCATATCAGTATAAGCCGTAATTAGCAGAGTGTATTAATATTAAACATACAAAATCACCCCTTCTTTTTCACATTGATCAGAGAATAGAGTTAAAGTGGAAATAATCAAAATTGGCTTTAAAGTCTCTAAATCCTCATTTAAATATATATGCTAATTTAACCAGATTAATCTGCAAGTTATGCAGATGATGCGCCTTCGTCTGTTTTGGCACATTGTTTTCTGTCTGAGTGTAGGCAGGAGCAGAACCACTAATATGGTAGTGGGGGTGGTGGTAATGCATTGTGTTTGGGTCGCTATCATGGGCCTACTTGTCTACCTACTTGTTAACTTGTCTCTGTGAGTAGGAGTGAAAAATAACAACTCAGGTCTTTGTGTTGCAGCTTCATTTTGAAATACAGAAATTGCACATCAGAGTTCACAGACAAATGAACATGCACTGAACAAAAATATAACCGTTATATATAAAACAAGTGTTGGTCCCATGTTTCATGAGCTGGCAGGGATGTTCCATACACACAAAAAGCTTATTTCTCTCAAATGTTGTGCACAAATGAGTTTACATACCTGTTAGTGAGCATTTCTCCTTTGCCAAGATAATCTATCCACCTGACAGGTTTGACATATCAAGAAGGTGATTAAACAGCATGTTAATTACACAGGTGCACCTTGTGCTGGGGACAATAAAAGGCCACTCTAAAATGTGCAATTTTGTGACACAACACAAGGCCACAGATGTCTCAAGTTTTGAGTGAGCGTGCAATTGGCATGCTGACTGCAGGAATGTCCATCAGAGCTTTTTCCAGGGAATTGAATTTTCATTTCTCTACGATAAGCCACCTCCAACGTCATTTTTGAGAATTTGGTAGTATGCCCAACAGGCCTACAACCGCAGACTAAGTGTAACCGCGCCAGCCAGGACCTCCATAGTGGCGGTGGGGTTATAGCATGGGCAGGCATAAGATACGGACAACGAACACAATAGCATTTTATCTATGGCAATTTGAATGCACAGAGATACCGTGACAAGATCCTGAGGCCCATTGTAATGCAATTAATCCGCTGCCATCACCTCATTGTTTCAGCATGATACTGCACAGCCCCATGTCGCAAGGATCTGTACACAATTTCACAAAGCTGAAATTGTCCCAGTTTTCCATGGCCTGCATACTCACCAGACATGTCACCCATTGAGCATGTTTGGGATGATTTGGATCCACGTATGACGGTGTGTTCCACTTCCTGCCAATATGCAGCAACTTCGCATAGCCATTGAAGAGGAGTGGGACAAAATTCCACTCTGATCCACACCCCTACCTTTTTTTTTAAAGCTATCTTTCAACAACAGATGCATATCTGTATTCCCAGTCATGTGTACTCCATAGATTTGGGTCTAATGAATTTATTTAAATGGACTGATTTCCTTATATGAACTGTAACTCAGTAAAATCTTTGAAATTGTTGCGTGTTGAATTTTTTTTGTTCAGTATTGATAAGATGGAATCAAATGTGTGAATTCATTTGAAAGGATGAGTGAATCATTACCAACCTCTGTATTATTATTTTTGATTTTGCATAGGAATGATAACACACTCGCACTCTTTATTTAATGGTCTTTCTTTATTCAACCTATACAAAGAGAAGGTATGCTGTGAGCTCTGTCACTTTGAGAGGCTTAATTATAAGCCTACCAGTACTCAAACTTTTCATTATTTAGACATTTCTACTATCTCACTATAGTCGCTTCTTTGTCAATCATCAATTCCACTGTCAGATTTTCTTCCTACATTTCCCGGTCTCAAATAGGTAATAGGTCGATTTTTTTGGCACTGACCGTGTCTTTTCATTTATCCTCATGAGAAAACTACGGCCCGACAGCTCTACAGTCCTTCAACAGTTTTTTCTTGCATCCAACTCTCATTACACCTATCCTTACCATCCTTACCCATGAGCTCCCTTTCACTTTTAGCTTTCTGTTTCTAGCTTCCTTCACCTCTTATTCCCTCGCTCTGTCTCTTCCTCTTTCTTTTCTCTCACCACATTGCATCTCACTCTCTGCTCAACTCTCTCTCTCTCTCTCTCTCTCTCTCTCTCTCTCTCTCTCTCTCTCTCTCTCTCTCTCCTCTGTGGCAGGTTCCTCCAGCAATTCAATTGAGTGCCAAAAATATCCCTCCTTTGTTTTATTCAGACTGGCTGTGTTATAATGTGTGGGCAGACTAGAGGTCAATCCATTTTCTCTCTAGCCATACTGTCTCCTGCCTGCCCAACCCACTATCACAGATTATTGTGAAATAGACACAAATTACTCTTTATTTGTATTTATTTTCCCATTTTTGTGTGTACAGTACGCAATGTTGTATACAATGTTGTATACAGTGCATTTCAATTACAGATAAAGACAGTAACTTACTTAAGACAGAAACGATAAGAGGGAGGTTGGTTTGGTTCGGTGAGGATGAGTGGGCATACAACGTGAAGGTCTAGCTAACTGCAGCAGCAACTTTGCAACTACTTACTAGTTTTTAACTACTTAGCTAGCATGGGAGCTAAACCTAACATGAACCCTTTAACTACTTAGCTAGTATGTTACCAAACCCTAACCTAGCTAATGTTAGCCACAACAAATTAGAATTTGTATGAAACTTGTGTAATGTACACTACCGTTCAAAAGTTTGGTGTCACTTAGAAATGTCCTTGTTTTTGAAAGAAAAACACATTTTTTGTACATTAAAATAACATCTAATTGATCAGAAATACAGTGTAGACATTCAAAACTTCTTAGGGCTGCAATCCCGTTAACGGGATCGATATGACAACAGCCAGTGAAAGTGCAGAGCGCCAAATTCAAACAACAGAAATCTAATAATTAAAATTCCTTAAACATACATGTATCTTATAGAATTTTAAAGGTAATCTTGTTGTTAATCCCGCCAAAGTGTCCAATGTCAAATAGGCTTTACAGTGAAAGCACCACAAACGATTATGTTAGGTCAGAGCCAAGCCACAGAAAAACACAGCCATTTTTCCAGCCAAAGAGAGGAGTCACAAAAAGCACAAATAGAGATAAAATTAATCACTAACCTTTGCTGATCTTCATCAGATGACACTCATAGGACTTCATATTACACAATACATGTATGTTTTGTTCGATAAAGTGCATATTTATATAAAGAAATCTCAGTATACATTGGCGCGTTATGTTCACTAGTTCCAAAAACATCTAGTGATATTGCAGAGAGCCACATCATTTTACAGAAATACTCATTATAAATGTCGATGAAAATACAATTGTTAGACATGGAAATATAGATACACTTCTTCGTAATGCAACTGCTGTGTCAGATTTCAAAAAAGCTTTACAGAAAAAGCAAACCATGCAATAATCTGAGTACAGCTTTCAGACAACAAAGCAGCCAAAAAGCTATCCGCCATATTGGGTAGTCAACATTCGTCATAAATAGCATTATAAATATTCACTCACCTTTGATGATCTTCATCAGAATGCACTCCCAGGAATCCCAGTTCCACATTAAATGTTTGACTTATTCGATAATGTCCATCATTTTTGTCCAAAGAGCTACTTTTGTTAGCACGTTTGGTAAACAAATCCAAAGTCATGAAGCGCGTTCCCTAGTTGCAGACAAAATGTCAAAAAGTTCCGTTACTGTCCGAAGAAACATGTCAAACGATGTATGGAATCAATCTTTAGGATGTTTTTAACATAATTCCTTTGTCTTCAGAAAAGCAAAGGAACGCAACTACCTCTCATGTGAAATGCGCGTGACCAGTGCGTGACTGCTGGCAGACCTGTGACTCATTCCTCTCTCATTTTGTCCCACTTCACAGTAGAATCCTCAAACGAGTTTCTAAAGACGGTTGACATCTAGTGGAAGCCTTAGGAAGTGCAACATAACCAATATCCCACTGTGTATTCAATAGGGGCTGGGTTGAAAATCAACCAAGCTCAGATTTCCCGCTTCCTGTTTGGATTTCTTCTCAGGTTTTTGCCTGCCATATGAGTCTCATTCAAACAGTTTTAGAAACTTCAGAGTGTTTTCTATCCAATACTAATAATAATATACATATATTAGCAACTGGGACTGAGGAGCAGGCAGTTTTCTCTGGGCACCTCTGGGCACCTTTCATCCAAGCTACTCAATACTGCCCCTGCAGCCATAAGAAGCTAATGTTATAAATGACTATTGTAGCTGGAAACGGCTGATTTTTTATGGAATATCTGCATAGGCGTACAGAGACCCATTATCAGCAACCATCATTCCTGTGTTCCAATGGCATGTTGTGTTAACTAATCCAAAAGTGTAATTGATCATTAGAAAACCCTTTTGCAATTATGTTAGCACAGCTGAACACTATTGTACGGATTAAAGAAGCAACAAAACTGGCCTTCTTTAGACTAGTTGAGTATCTGGCGCATCAGCATTTGTGGGTTTGATTACAGGCTCAAAATGGCCAGAAACAAAGACCTTTCTTCTGAAACCCGTCAGTCTATTCTTGTTCTGAGAAATTAAGGCTATTCCATGCGAGATATTGCCAAGAAACTGAAGATCTCGTACAACGCTGTGTACTACTCCCTTCACAGAACAGCGCAAACTGTCTCTAACCAGAATAGAAAGAGGAGTGGGAGGCCCTGGTGCACAACTGAGTAAGAGGACAAGTACATTAGAGTGTCGAGTTTGAGAAACAGATACCTCACAATTTCTCAACTGGCAGCTTCATTAAAAAGCACCCGTAAAACACCAGTCTCAACGTCAACAGTGGAGAGGCAACTCCGGGATGCTGGCCTTCGAGGCAGATTTGCAAAGAAAAAGACATCTCAGACTGGCCAATAAAAAGAAAAGATTAAGACGGGCAAAATAACACAGACACTGGACAGAGGAACTCTGCCTAGAAGGCCAGCATCCTGGAGTCTCCTCTGATACTGGGCCTCTGTATGCCTATGTAGATATTCCATAATAAATCTGCTGTTTCCAGCTACAATAGTCATTTATAACATTAACAATGTCTACACTGTATTTCTGATCAATTTGACGTTATTTTAATGGACAATTAAAAAATATATATATTTCAAAAACAAGGACATTTCTAAGTGACCCCAAACGTTTGAACTGTAGTGTACATGAATGTATTATGAAGAAAATTGCGTAACACGTGGACAATGTTTAATTTGTGTGCCTGTCACAAATTTCGAATAAGTAATTTGTGTCTATTTCAAAATAAGCTGTTGGCCTGCTGTACTGACTCCCCTCCTAAGCTCTTCTAGATGTGTCCAACCCTCAGCCAGGTTTATACTCCACAGCCCTACGCATCTTTGACTAGACATGAACTGCTGAGAAAAATCTTTGTAATGTTATCAAGGCAATACTAAAAACCATTTTAGACATGTCAGTTGATAAGAACTTAGTTGATAAGAGTATCCTTTTCCCCATGTTACAGTAATGTTGGCGGTAATATAAATGTATAGTGGGAATGAGCTTGCTCTATTAATATTGCTCTCTATACGTTATCATCGCATAACTGGCCTGACTGTGTGGGATATCAGCACTAAGGTGTTTCTTCCTATTTAAAAAAATATGAAAAATCAATATCCATTCAGGTCTGTAAGTTAAGCGAAAAAGCGAGGAAAATAAAACCATCCATTTCCACTTCATTGATAAATGTCACTGTTAGACGACACAGATGATAATGAAATTGTTGAAAATGTACAATTTATGTGTCAATGACTTAACTTGCACAACCCGTCCACCACAGTCCCCACAGGCCATTGTCAAAGCGAACCCATTACCACACTCTGTGGCTAACATTAACCTTTCTACTGGGGCCTACCAATATCTCATCATAGCCCTGGTCCCGCTGCCCCATGCTTTTAAATGCACTTCATTTATGAAATTGGCTGTTCCCAAGGCCTTTAAAACATACACATGCATTAGAAAAATGATCATTGGCAAAGTCCATCATCTGGTGCGTTTTCTGACAATTCCTGTGAGTTACAGCCACTCCTCTGTCTCCTCTGGCTGTCTCTAGGGGCCTGGAGGGGTCTGGGCCAATGCAGCTGCAGTATTACACACAGGGCTTTTGGAGAGACATTGGAGAGTCTTCATTGTTTCTTCCAGTATGTATTTTTATATGGGGTTAAGAGCTCTGAGGACAGGATGGCCGCTCACTCAGCAGAACTGTCTGGATAATCTATTGGCCCAGGAGAATGTGGCTGCCATGTTTTAATGTCCACATCACTCCATCAGGCTGTTATTGGGATGGGATGAAGCCCAGAAGACTCTAATTCTAACCTGTTTCAGTGAGAAGAGGGGTACAGGTATAGAAATACACTGATGTCATACAGAAATGACATGCCTTGTAACCAACAACATGAAATTGATTCAATTATCATGCACTTGTAGCCCATCAATTATATCTGAAAAGGTACATCTGATTCTGATGAAATATGAAGGTTTGGGATAGTGACCACTAGAGTAGTATGTGCATATGTATTTATGTATGTGTCGGATGTATGGGCTGTTGCAGGTGTTGATTGTTGTGGTGGTGGTGGGTGGCTCCGAATGAAGGTGTGTGTAATAAAATCAGAGCACCCTGCCCCGCCTCCCGAAAACTCCATCTGATTCAAAATGGAACAGCTGTGATGATTTAATTTACATGTTAATAACCAATGGGCCTCCAGAAAATCATTCAATAAACGCCTTTTTATTACTGCCTGTATCTTCTCCAATGCAAGAGAAAGACAGAATGAGAGTGGGAGAGAGAGGCATAGAGGGAGAGAGAAAACGACTGTAATTAATTGTTTTAAGCGAATCTATTAGAACAAAAATTATCTGGTAGAGATGTGTGTGGAATGAACATGGACTAGCTGGCACGAGGCAGGAACATGTGTGTAGGTGTGTGTGTTTGTGTGGAGGGAGTACTTTTAACCAGTTTCCTTTCTGCTCAGCCTGAGCAGAATTATACAATTCTAAACAGATTGTCATCAACTCAATTTCAATCCGAATTTGACACGATATCCAGGCAATGTGAGCAAATGAGGTGAGATAGGGGAGGTAAAGGCAAAAAAAAGGCCATGGTGGCAAAGTAAATACAATGTAGCAAGTAAAACACTGGAATGGTAAATTTGCAATGGAAGAATGTGCAAAGTAGAAATAAAAATAATGGGGTGCAAAGGAGCAAAATAAATAAATTAATTAAATACAGTAGGGAAAGAGGTAGTTGTTTGGGCTAAAATATAGGTGGGCTATGTACAGGTGCAGTAATCTGTGAGCTGCTCTGACAGTTGGTGCTTAAAGCTAGTGAGGGAGATAAGTGTTTCCAGTTTCAGTGCTTTTTGTAGTTTGTTCCAGTCATTGGCAGCAGAGAACTGGAAGGAGAGGCGGCCAAAGAAAGAATTGGTTTTGGGGGTGACTAGAGAGATATACCTGCTGGAGCGTGTGCTACAGGTGGGAGATGCTATGGTGACCAGCGAGCTGAGATAAGGGGGGACTTTACCTAGCAGGGTCTTGTAGATGACATGGAGCCAGTGGGTTTGGCGACGAGTATGAAGTGAGGGCCAGCCAACGAGAGCGTACAGGTCGCAATGGTGGGTAGTATATGGGGCTTTGGTGACAAAACGGATTGCACTGTGATAGACTGCATCCAATTTGTTGAGTAGGGTATTGGAGGCTATTTTGTAAATGACATTGCCAAAGTCGAGGATTGGTAGGATGGTCAGTTTTACAAGGGTATGTTTGGCAGCATGAGTGAAGGATGCTTTGTTGCGAAATAGGAAGCCAATTCTAGATTTAACTTTGGATTGGAGATATTTGATATGGGTCTGGAAGGAGAGTTTACAGTCTAACCAGACACCTAAGTATTTGTAGTTGTCCACGTATTCTAAGTCAGAGCCGTCCAGAGTAGTGATGTTGGACAGGCGGGCAGGTGCGGGTAGCGATCGGTTGAAGAGCATGCATTTAGTTTTACTTGTATTTAAGAGCAATTGGAGGCCACGGAAGGAGAGTTGTATGGCATTGAAGCTTGCCTGGAGAGTTGTTAACACAGAAGTATACAGAAGGTTGTCGTCTGCGTAGAGGTGGATCAGAGATTCACCAGCAGCAAGAGCGACCTCATTGATGTATACAGAGAAGAGAGTCGGTTCAAGAATTGAACCCTGTGGCACCCCCATAGAGACTGCCAGAGGTCCGGACAGCAGACCATCCGATTTGACACACTGAACTCTATCAGAGAAGTAGTTGGTGAACCAGGCGAGGCAATCATTTGAGAAACCAAGGCTGTCGAGTCTGCCGATGAGGATGTGGTGATTGACAGAGTCGAAAGCCTTGGCCAGATTAATGAACACGGCTGCACAGTAATGTTTCTTATCGATGGCGGTTAAGATATCGATTAGGACCTTGAGCGTGGCTGAGGTGCACCCATGACCAGCTCTGAAACCAGATTGCATAGCAGAGAAGGTATGGTGAGATTCGAAATGGTCGGTAATCTGTTTGTTGGCTTGGCTTTCAAAGACCTTAGAAAGGCATGGTAGGATAGATATAGGTCTGGAGCAGTTTGGGTCAAGCGTGTGTCTCCCTTTGAAGAGGGGGATGACCGCAGCTGCTTTCCAATCTTTGGGAATCTCAGACGACACGAAAGAGAGGTTGAATAGGCTAGTAATACGGGTGGCAACAATTTCGGCAGATAATTTTAGAAAGAAAGGGTCCAGATCATCTAGCCCGGCTGATTTGTAGGGGTCCAGATTTTGCAGCTCATTCAGAACATCAGCTGAACGGATTTGGGAGAAGGAGAAATGGGGAAGGCTTGGGCGAATGGCTGTGGGGGGTGCAGTGCTGTTGACCGGGGTAGGAGTAGCCAGGTGGAAAGCATGGCCAGCCGTAGAAAAATGCTTATTGAAATTCTCAATTATGGTGGATTTATCAGTGGTGACAGTGTTTCCTATCTTCAATGCAGTGGGCAGCTGGGAGGAGGTGTTCTTATTCTCCATGGACTTTACAGTGTCCCAGAACATTTTTGAGTTAGTGTTGCAGGAAGCAAATTTCTGCTTGAAAAAGCTAGCCTTGGCTTTTCTAACTGCCTGTGTATAATGGTTTCTAGCTTCCCTGAACAGCTGCATATCACAGGGGCTGTTCGATGCTAATGCAGAACGCCATAGGATGTTTTTGTGTTGGTTAAGGGCAGTCAGGTCTGGGGAGAACCAAGGGCTATATCTATTCCTGGTTCTAAATTTCTTGAATGGGGCATGTTTATTTAAGATGGATAGGAAGGCATTTTTTTTAAATATCCAGGCATCCTCTACTGACGGGATGAGATCAATATCCTTCCAGGATACCCCGGCCAGGCCGATTAGAAAGGCCTGCTCGCTGAAGTGTTTCAGGGAGCGTTTTACAGTGATGAGTGGAGGTCGTTTGACCGCTGAACCATTACGGATGCAGGCAATGAGGCAGTGATCGCTGAGATCTTGGTTGAAGACAGCAGAGGTGTATTTAGAGGGCAAGTTGGTTAGGATGATATCTATGAGGGTGCCCGTGTTTAAGGCTTTGGGGGGGTAGTTTAGGTCGCCTAGCAGCACGAGCTCTGAAGATAGATGGGGGGCAATCGGTTCACATATGGTGTCCAGAACACAGCTGGCAGACTGCAACAGTGAGAGACTTGTTTTTAGAGAGGTGGATTTTTAAAAGTAGAAGTTCAAATTGTTTGGGTACAGACATGGATAGTAGGACAGAACTTTGCAGGCTATCTTTGCAGTAGATTGCAACACCGCCCCCTTTGGCAGTTCTATCTTGTCTGAAAAGGTTGTAGTTTGGAATTAAAATTTCAGAATTTTTGGTAGTCTTGCTAAGCCAGGATTCAGACACAGCTAGGACATCCGGGTTGGCAGAGTGTGCTAAAGCAGTGAATAGAACAAACTTAGGGAGTAGGCTTCTAATGTTAACATGCATGAAACCAAGGCTATTACGGTTACAGAAGTCTTCAAAAGAGAGCGCCTGGGGAATAGGAGTGGAACTAGGCACTGCAGGGCCTGGATTCACCTCTACATCGCCAGAGGAACAGAGGAGGAGTAGAATAAGGGTGCGGCTAAAAGCAATAAGAATTGGTCGTCTAGAACTTCTGGAATAGAGAGTAAAAGGAGGTTTCTGGGGGCGATAAAATAGCATCAAGGTATAATGTATAGACAAAGGTATGGTAGGATGTGAATACAGTGGAGGTAACCCTAGATATTGAGTGATGAAGAGAGAGATATTGTCTCTAGAAACATCATTGAAACCAGGAGATGTCATTGCATGTGTGGGTGGTGGAACTAATAGGTTGGATAAGGTATGGTGAGCAGGACTAGAGGCTCTACAGTGAAATAAGCCAATAAACACTAACCAGAACAGCAATGGACAAGGCATATTGACATTAAGGAGAGGCATGCTTAGTCGAGTGATCAAAACGGTCCGGAGAGTGGAGAGGTTGGTTGGGGGTCACGGCAATTTAGACAGCTAGCCTCTTGATACTACCCATCCCGGATCCGGGATCGTGAATACAGCCTCAGGCTCATTACCATAACGCAACGTTAACGATTTCTGAAAATCGCAAATGAAATGTAATGAATATGCCTGCTCTCAAGCTTAGCCTTTTCTTAACAACACTGTCATCTCAGATTTTCAAAATATGCTTTTGAACCATAGCAAATCAAGCATTTGTGTAAGAGTATTGATAGCTAGCTTAGCATTTAGCGTATCATTTAGCACGCAACATTTTCACAAAAACCAGAAAACCAAATAAATAAAATCATTTACCTTTGAAGAACTTCGGATGTTTTCAATGAGGAGACTCTCAGTTACATAGCAAATGTTCAGTTTTTCCTGAAAGCATCTTTGTGTAGGAGAAATCGCTCCGTTTTGTACATCACATTTGGCTACCGAAACTAACCGAAAATTCAGTCACCAAAACATCAAACTTTTTCCAAATTAACTCCACAATATCGGCCGAAACATGGCAAACGTTGTTTAGAATCAATCCTCAAGGTGTTTTTTCACATATCTCTTCATTGATATGCCGTGGAAGCCTGCTTTCGTCTCAGAATCCCATGGAAAAATACCAGCAGCTGAAAATGACGCACCAATTTCGACGGAGGACACCGGGCGGACACCTGGAAAATGTAGTCTCTTATGTTCAATCTTCCAATGATATGCCTACAAATACGTCACAATGCTGCAGACACCTTGGGGAAACGATAGATAGGGCAGGCTCATTCCTCTCGCATTCACAGCCATATAAGGAGACAATGGAAAACAGAGACTCAAAAATCCTGCTCATTTCCTGGTTGCCGTTTCATCTTGGTTTTGGCTGTAGCTCCTGTTCTAGGGCACCCACAGACAATATATTTGCAGTTCTGGAAAATTCAGAGTGTTTTCTTTCCAAAGCTATCAATTATATGCATAGTCGAGCATCTTTTTGTGACAAAATATCTTGTTTAAAACGGGAACGTTTTTCATCCAAAAATAAAATTGCGCCCCCAGAGTTTCAAGAGGCTAGCTTCTGACCTAGCTTCTGATTAGCTTCTGGATTAGCTTCTGGCTAGCTCCGGGCTAGCTCCTGGCTAGCTTCTGGCTAGTTTCTGGCTAGCTTCTTGGAGTTTCTGGCTAGCTTCTTGGAGGATTACAGATTTGAGGTAAATAATACTTTTTTATAAATATAAATTGGTGATGCGGGTTGCAGGAGAGTGTTTTGAAGATGAGTTTATGGAAAATGTTTTTAAAAAATGTATGAAAAAAGTTGTAAATATATATATATACGGGACACGACAAGACGAGGACAAAAGACGTCTGAACTGCTATGCAATCCCTGGAATTAAAATGTTTATGTTTATTTAATTAGCTGGTAATACCATCAAGTAGATGTCGGAATATTCAGAAAGCAGGATCAGGACTGCCTGCTGCTAATGCACTCTTGACCACTGACATCATATCCTGTCTAGCCAGCATGCATTGCCACATGAGAAACCAGAAAGTCCACCAATAAGCTGTTGATTTGGACTGTCTCAGGAAATGGATCACCGGTCATGTTAAATAACTCTCTACTGAGTTCCACCGGAACAGGCATTGAGGCACACAAGCATATTTCAATGATAATATTGAGAACTTACCTAGTTGTCTAATGGCTTCATTTTGCTCTCTCTATCTCTCATGTGTGCACGCATTTCCCACTCTCTTGTTCTCTTTCCCCTGAAACTCCCCAAGGGAGTGAGAATTCCTTCCTGGCTGTATAGAACAGAGAAATAAGGGTCGATCCAGAGGCTCTCTTGTGCTCATCTTTCACACCCCTTTTTTCTTTCTCTCTCTCTCTCCTCCTCCTCCTCCTCCTCCTCCTCCTCCTCCTCCTCCTCCTCCTCCTCCTCCTCCTCCTCTCTTCCTGGTCCTCAGAGAGGTGGCCCTACCACGGTGGCCATTCATGCCATTGTCAGTGAAGCCACATGGTTGTTTCTCCCTGCTTCTCATGGGACATGGGGGGGGGGGGTGCAGAGAGAGGGAACCTTGCTGGGTGGGAACAGTAATTAAAGAAAATAATAAAAGAGAAAGAACAAAAGGCACATGAACAAAAGGAATAAGAGAATAGGGTGGGAGGGAGGGGAAGAGTGGATGAGTCTTGCGGTGGATGTAATTCATTAGGGAATATTCCCATTGCCATTGTACCAATAAAAGGACAGAGCGGAGCTGAACAGCTCTGTGATGAGACCTATGAGCATTCTTGAGACCCTCCGCTCACTATGTCAGTGGGAGATATTAGGCTTTACCCCCTACATTATAGCACCATTGCAAGCCACTTCAAATAAGGTTGCATCATGCCATTTAGGGATGTACCTTATATGCATTTGTAATGAAGTGGTAATAATAGTGCAACCACTTGAATCACACTAGTTAGCCAAGACGATCACATGTATTACAATGTTGGGTTATACTGTCGCAGCACGGTGTGGCGTAGTGCATTGGTGTGATGTTGTCATCATGATTGTTGTCTTCATCTTCTCGCCACCTCTGCATTTTACTTGTTCTTCCCGTCATTGACTTGGATGAGTGTGTGTGTGTGACATTATAGAGAGCACGGGTTGGCTGGGGTCCGGGCTGTCTTCCTGGCTGTCTTCCTTCTGAGATGTGACCCAGATGGAACAGGAGTGTTTGCTCCCTGCCTGCCCTTAGGCCTTGTCATGCCGACTAGTCAAGTTAACCCACAGACAACACCTAAAGCTGCTTACCCTTCACCCTTAAAGCAGAGATATATGACTGTGACATTGCAGAGACAGAAGAGAAAACAGAACCACATTTATGCTAATGACATATTGTCTACTGGGCTGGAGAGAATAAAAATAGTTATCCTGCTATGTTGCTTTCACAGCTGGGAGTGCTAGGGGGAGAAGGAGACAGACAGAGAGATAGTGAGGGAGAGAGAGACGGATAGATAGGGAGTGAAGGAAGGAGAGAGAGAGGGAGAGAGAGCTAAAGAGAGAAAGCGTGCCTACATGTCTGACATTCCAATACAGATCTGCTCAAAGTTCTGACGTGATTCCAGTGAAGTTTGGAGAGGTGAAAGGTCACTATATCTGGACAATGCAGCGGGCTCAGCATCTATTGACGGGGAGGGGCCAGGGGCTTTGTGGGAAGGGCACAGAGTGGCTCTGGCTGCCAGTCATGGGTGTGGAGTATTAGCATGGGCTGCCAATCACCTCGAAGAGGAATGCAAAGGTGTCCCGTGGATCGCACTACTACTGCCCCAGACGGTAAAAGCAAACTGCAGATTAACCAAAGTCCCTCTTAGAGCACTCACATAGCTCATCTGCATAGTGAACTGCTTTGTGTACTTAAATGTTTTCAGTTCCCTGACATTATCAGAAGGTCACACTCAGATGACCCCATCACAATAGCACATATCGGTGTGGGCACAGACAGTGGCAGGAAAGCCCCTTGCCCAGTCTCCTCCAACCTGCCTCTCATTCAAAAGTCCCTGACAATCCTACCTGAGCCCATCCAGCTCCCCCTTAACCCTCTGCCCCCCTCTCCCCTACCTGATCGTAAGCGATTCTGTGAAATGGAAGGAGGAAGAAGGCAAATTGTTTGTGCTGTGGGCCCTGACAGGAGGTAGTATTAGCTAAGGATAAAAGTAATGGGATTTGTAGTGCTGAGGCAGCGCGTGTCGTAAGGTGCTGTTGATGGGAGATAGGGGACCAATGGATGCCTTAAAAGCTGATAAGTATCTATGTGAGAGAGGGGGACAGAGAGCAGGCCAGCCAGCCACGGAGACAAGCTGTGATAAAGGCTTTTTCCTCCATCTCTTCTGAGGGCTGCATTGGAAACCCTGACAGCAATACTACTAATACTCGTTATTAATGATTTATTACTGGGAATTCAGGCAATGTTTTTTTCCATAGGTCTAGTCTAGCCACTATATTTGTTTAAAAATGCATATTGCAATAAAACATTGTTCACTATACTAATTGGTGAAGGGGAGGATGTTACCTAGCATCTGTTTTTCTAGGGTGTGGTCTTGTATACCAGAGACAGAGAAGAAGTAGCTCATCCATATGTATGCCCTGCCTCGTTCCACTATCTTGAGCTGGAAGACAGATTTAATTAGCTGCTCAGCAACATCCCTCAGCTACAAGCTGTTGAAATAGTAAATTCATAGACACAAGAGCTCATTGGAATATATGAATATCTGACAAATTCAAGGTGTATCTTTTTTTGGTGCCTTTCTGGTTATTCAAATCCCATTAATTGGCACATATAATGTTCCTTTTGGTATCCAAAAAAAGTATTGAGTGAAACAAATTAATTAAATAATGTATTTTTAACATAAGCCCTCTGAAACATGAGTCTGGTAGCACAGTACCAGTCAAATGTTTGGCGACACACCTACTCATTCAAAGGTTTTTCTTTATTTTTACATTGTAAAATAAAAGTGAAGACATCAACATTATGAAATAACACATAGGAATCATGTAGTAAGCAAAAAACAAATCAAAATATATTTTCTATTATAGATTCCTCAAAGTAGCCACCCTTTCCCGTCATGACAGCTTTGCACAATCTTGGCATTCTCTCAACCAGCTTCACCTGGAATGCTATTCCAACAGTCTTGAAGGAGTTCCCACATATGCTGAGCACAGGGCTCCGGGCAGCCGAGCGGAAATGGAGGAAAACCCGCCTCCCTGCGGACCTGGCATCCTTTCACTCCCTCCTCTCTACATTTTCCTCCTCTGTCTCTGCTGCTAAAGCCACTTTCTACCACTCTAAATTCCAAGCATCTGCCTCTAACCCTAGGAAGCTCTTTGCCACCTTCTCCTCCCTCCTGAATCCTCCTCCCCCTCCCCCCCCTCCTCCCTCTCTGCAGATGACTTCGTCAACCATTTTGAAAAGAAGGTCGACGACATCCGATCCTCGTTTGCTAAGTCAAACGACACCGCTGGTTCTGCTCACACTGCCCTACCCTGTGCTATGACCTCTTTCTCCCTCTCTCTCCAGATGAAATCTCGCTTCTTGTGACGGCCGGCCGCCCAACAACCTGCCCTCTTGAACCTATCACCTCCTCTCTTCTCCAGACCATTTCCGGAGACCTTCTCCCTTACCTCACCTCGCTCATCAACTCATCCCTGACCGCTGGCTACGTCCCTGCCGTCTTCAAGAGAGCGAGAGTTGCACCCCTTCTGAAAAAACCTACACTCGATCCCTCCGATGTCAACAACTACAGACCAGTATCCCTTCTTTCTTTTTCTCTCCAAAACTCTTGAACGTGCCGTCCTTGGCCAGCTCTCCCGCTATCTCTCTCAGAATGACCTTCTTGATCCAAATCAGTCAGGTTTCAAGACTAGTCATTCAACTGAGACTGCTCTTCTCTGTATCACGGAGGCGATCCGCACTGCTAAAGCTAACTCTCTCTCCTCTGCTCTCATCCTTCTAGACCTATCGGCTGCCTTCGATACTGTGAACCATCAGATCCTCCTCTCCACCCTCTCCGAGTTGGGCATCTCCGGCGTGGCCCACGCTTGGATTGCGTCCTACCTGACAGGTCGCTCCTACCAGGTGGCGTGGCGAGAATCTGTCTCCTCACCACGCGCTCTCACCACTGGTGTCCCCCAGGGCTCTGTTCTAGGCCCTCTCCTATTCTCGCTATACACCAAGTCACTTGGCTCTGTCATAACCTCACATGGTCTCTCCTATCATTGCTATGCAGACGACACACAATTAATCTTCTCCTTTCCCCTTCTGATGACCAGGTGGCGAATCGCATCTCTGCATGTCTGGCAGACATATCAGTGTGGATGACGGATCACCACCTCAAGCTGAACCTCGGCAAGACGGAGCTGCTCTTCCTCCCGGGGAAGGACTGCCCGTTCCATGATCTCGCCATCACGGTTGACAACTCCATTGTGTCCTCCTCCCAGAGCGCTAAGAACCTTGGCGTGATCCTGGACAACACCCTGTCGTTCTCAACTAACATCAAGGCGGTGGCCCGTTCCTGTAGGTTCATGCTCTACAACATCCACAGAGTACGACCCTGCCTCACACAGGAAGCGGCGCAGGTCCTAATCCAGGCACTTGTCATCTCCCATCTGGATTACTGCAACTCGCTGTTGGCTGGGCTCCCTGCCTGTGCCATTAAACCCCTACAACTCATCCAGAACGCCGCAGCCCGTCTGGTGTTCAACCTTCCCAAGTTCTCTCACGTCACCCCGCTCCTCCGCTCTCTCCACTGGCTTCCAGTTGAAGCTCGCATCCGCTACAAGACCATGGTGCTTGCCTACGGAGCTGTGAGGGGAACGGCACCGCAGTACCTCCAGGCTCTGATCAGGCCCTACACCCAAACAAGGGCACTGCGTTCATCCACCTCTGGCCTGCTCGCCTCCCTACCACTGAGGAAGCACAGTTCCCGCTCAGCCCAGTCAAAATTGTTCGCTGCTCTGGCCCCCCAATGGTGGAACAAACTCCCTCACGACGCCAGGACAGCGGAGTCAATCACCACCTTCCGGAGACACCTGAAACCCCACCTTTTTAAGAAATACCTAGGATAGGATAAAGTTATCCTTCTCACCCCCCCCCCCCCTTAAATGATTTAGATGCACTATTGTAAAGTGGCTGTTCCACTGGATGTCATTAGGTGAATTCACCAATTTGTAAGTCGCTCTGGATAAGAGCGTCTGCCAAATGACTTAAATGTAGATGTAAATGTGTTGGCTGCTTTTCCTTCACTCTGTGGTCCAACTCATCCCAAATCATCTCATTCGGGTTGAGGTTGGGTGATTGTGGAGGCCAGGTCATTTGATGCGGCACTCCATCACTCTCCTTCTTGGTCAAATAGCTATTACACAGCCTGGAAGTGTGTTTTGGGTCATTGTCCTGTTGAAAAACAAATGATAGTCTCAATATGCGCAAATCAAATGGGATGGCATATTGCTGCAGAATGCTGTGGTAGACATACTGGTTAAGTGTGCCTTGAATTGTAAATAAATCACTGACAGTGTCACCAGCAAAGCACCCCCACACCATCACACCTCCTCCTCCATGCTTCACAGTGGGCACCACACATGCGGAGATCATCCGTTCACCTACTCTGTGTCTCATAAAGACACAGAGGTTGGAACCAAATATCTCAAATTTGGACTCATCAGACCAAAGGACAGATTTCCACCAGTCTAATGTTCATTGCTCGAGTTTCTTGGCCCAAGCAAGTCTATTCTTATTATTGGTGTCCTTTAGTAGTGGTTTCTTTGCAGCAATTCGACCATGAAGGCCTGATTCACGCAGTCTCCTCTGAACAGTTGATGTTGGGATGTATCTGTTACTCTGTGAAGCATTTCTTTTGGCTGCAATTACTGAGGCTGGTAACTCTAATGAACTTACCCTCTGCAGCAGAGGTAACTCTGGGTCTTCCCTGTGGTGGTCCTCATGAGAGCCAGTTTCATCATACAGCTTGATGGTTTTTGCGACTGCAGTTAACTTCTTGAAACTCCCCATCCCGGATCCGGGTTTGTGACTAAAGCCTCAGGCTCATTAGCATAACGCAACGTTAACGATTTCTGAAAATCGCAAATAAAATGAAAATAATGCGTCTGCTCTCAAGCTTAGCCTTTTCTTAACAACACTGTCATCTCAGATTTTCAAAATATGCTTTTGAACCATAGAAATTGACTAATTTGTGTAAGAGTATGCAAAGCTAGCATAGCATTTTGAGTAGCATTTAGCACGCAACATTTTCACAAAAACCAGATAACCAAATAAATAAAATCATTTACATTTGAAGAGCTTCTGATGTTTTCAATGAGGAGACTCTCAGTTACATACCAAATGCGCAGTTTTTCCTGAAAGCGTCTGTGTGTAGGAGAAATCGTTCCGTTTTCTACATTGCGTCTGGCTACCGAAACGAACCGAAAATTCAGTCACCTACAACGTAAAACTTTTTCCGGATTAACTACATAATATCGACCGAAACATGGCAAACGTTGTTTGGAATCAATCCTCAAGGTGTTTTTTCACATATCTCTTCATTGATATGCAGTTCGTGGAAGCTTGCTTTCCTCTCTGTATCGCATGGAAAAATACTGGCAGGTGACTTTTGCGCACCAATTTCGGCGCAGGACACCGGGCGGACACCTGGTAAATGTGGTCTCTTATGGTCAATCTTCCAATGATCTGCCTACAAATACGTCACAATGCTGCAGACACCTTGGGTAAACGACAGAAAGGGCAGGCTCATTCCTCTCGCATTCACAGCCATATAAGGAGACAATGGAAAACAGAGCCTCAAAAATCCTTGTCATTTCCTGGATGCCATCTCATCTTGGTTTTGCCTGAAGCTCACGTTCTAGGGCACGCACAGAGAATATCTTGGTATTTCTGGACACGTCAGAGTGTTTTCTTTCGATGGTATCAATTATATGCATAGTCGAGCATCTTTTTGTGACAAAATATCTTGTTTAAAACGGGAACGTTTTTCATCCAAAAATGAAATAGCGCCCCCATAGATGTAAGAGGTTAAAGAAACTTTCAAAGTTCTTGAAATGTTCCGTGTTGACTGACCTTCACGTCTTAAAGTAATGACGGACTGTCATTTCTCTTTTCTTATTTGAGCTGGTCTTTCCATAATATAGTCTTGGTCTTTTACCAAATAGTGCTATCTTCTGTAGACCACCCCTACCTTGTCACAACACAACGGATTGGCTCAAATGCATTAAGAAGGACATAAATTCCACAAATTATCTTTTAAAATGGCAGACCTGTTAATTGAAATGCATTCCAGGTGGCTACCTCATGAAGCTGGTTGAGAGAATGATAAGAGTGTGCAAAGCTGTCATCAAGGCAAAGGGTGACTACTTTGAAGAATCTCAAAAATACTACATGATTCCATATGTGTTATTTAATAGTTTTTATCTCTTCACTTTTATTCTACAATATATAAAATAGTAAAAATAAAGAAAAACCCTTGAATGAGTAGGTGTGTCCAAACCTTTGATTGGTACTGTATGTAAACAAAAAGGTGCTTCTTGCAGACTGAGCTGAGACAACCAGAGTCTCTGAGTCTGGTTGTCTCAGGTCTACAGTACATTGAGCCTCTGCCTGGCTGGCCACAGCTAAGGAAGTTGGTCAGTGTTCACAGGCAGGACACTGGAGAAGCAGTCTGGAGTAGCAGTCTGGAGCAGCAGCTTGACACAGACTGTTAGAGCTACAAGCGGCCGGAGCAGAGGCTGAACAGCAGGTGGAAGCATGGCCTGTGTTCAATGCTATTACTAAGGCTACTCAGTTTACACACACTGAATTCCACAAGTTCTGATGGTGCGTTTTTGATAATATGGCCCCAACAGACACGTCACCTTGATTCTAGCTCCCAGCCAACTTTGCAGTGTTATTTTTTGCTATTGTTGTTATTTCTTATATTATTTGCTCATAAAGTTTGTAGTACTATTACATACAGACAGAAATTGCTTTTGGACATCAGATCGGCTGTCACTCATTCTTTATACTTTTGGATTATGTGTGTATTGTTAATGCATTGCTAGATATTACTGCACTGTTGGAGTTAGAAACATAAGCATCTCGCTGCACCTGAGAAAACATCTACAAAACTGTGTAAGTGACCCATAAACTTTGATTTTATTTGATCTAGCGTCTATCAGATCAGTTGTAATATTTTTTCATCCAGGCCATTACCTTAATCCGAGTATCTCTGAACCCTTCCATTTCAACAGTCAAGCATAGTGTTATTAGGATTTATCTTATTACAAAGTACTATGACAACAACACAAACAAGTGTTTGCCTTCATTAGCAAAGGAGTTCACGTCATAGGTTGATGTTGACAAACACGATGAGCCGCATACCTACCTTACACTTGTCTCAGTTAATATATTCCATTTCTCTGTGCCTGAATGTAGAATCAGGCACACCCTAAAGAAATGGTGTCCATCCACAGTAAATATATGTCGCAATTCACCAGAGTTTGGTGGCACCTTAATTGGGGAGAACGGGCTCGTGGTAATGGATGGAGCGGAATTGGTGGAATGGTAACAAATACATCAAACACATGGTTTCCATGGTTTCCAGGTGTTTGATGCCATTCCATTTGCTCCGTTCTGGCCATTATTATGAGCCGTTCTCCCTTCACCAGCCCCCACAATTACTTAAACGATCCACGATGAACCTGTACAGAACTTTAACCAACCATCTATATTTCTTGTGCTTCATTTTCTAGGGGTTCCACTGGAGTGGATGTTTAGAGGACATTCCTGTAGCTACTGCATGGCTCATCTGTCAGCCACAAACTGGAAACTTTGGCTCTTTCTGATACAAATCATCACCCCTTTTAAATTAAACCTACAAAATAGGCCTGAACCCATGTCCTTGAAAAATATACAGACATGTTATCCTTTGCATTGAAAAATACACACTATCACCAAATGTTTGGAGAGAGAGGTGAAGGAAGAAAAAAGGAAAGCGGGAGACTTTCTGGTATTGACTCAGCGGCCGCTCTGCCGCGCAATTAGTCCAAACTATGGGCAGAGGGAGGAGGGAAAATGAAAAAAAAATGAAAAGCTGTCTGTGGAAAATTTGGAGAACTTCCCAAAATACACAAACTTTCCCGACGAGCACATTTCTTAGGTATGCTGTAATCTCATATGGCTGGCCTTTTCTGAGCCCCTCCGTGAGACTTCTCTCTTCCCCTCTTCTCTCCTCTCCGCTCGGCTTTCCAACCCCCCCAGCCTCCCAGTGCAGACTTCACCAGTCTGCTCCACCATCTCTACATATTCAGGCCCCCAGCCCAAAATCCCCCCTCCATAACACAATGTCCACACATGGCAATCATTAGGCAACTCTCTTATAGAGCATCATTATACCACCAATAGCAGCCTTACATTACATTCTGATCACTTAAACCCATCTTAAAGAGACAGTGGCAACTTTGTGATCCACAACCTCTCTCATTGAATGCTAATTCACTTACTTCTCTCATGTTGGACGCCCTCTTTTTTCCACCCCAACAAAGCCAAATGAGGCTTGAAGCCACTTATCATTTCACAGTGCACAATCATTTCACATTTCAGTCACTTAGCACAGGGTTTCCCAAACTTTTGCCCTAGCACTACACAGCTGATTCAAATAATCAAATCTTGATGAGTTGGTTATTTGAATCAGCTGTGTAGTGCTAGGGCAAAAGCCAAAACGTGCACCCAGGGGGGGCCCAGGTCCGAGTTTGGGAAACCCTGACTTAGCAGATGCTCTTATCCAGCACAACTTACATTAGTAAGTGCATACATGTCTGTACTTTGTTCTGTATTGGTCCCCCTGAGGGAACCAAACCCACAATGCTGGTGTTGCAAGCGAAATGTTCTCTACTAACTGAGCTACACTGTACCAATCGAGTGGCAATGGCCAATCCAGCAAATTACAGACAACCATGTTGTACGGAAAAGTAAATGCTTTTGTGATATTATAGAGCTGTTACAGACTATTGCTGTATGATATTTTTTTAGGAAATGCAAATGCAAGTAAAATGCATATATTCATTGTATGTTTATTTCTCGGTAAATCTAAATCTCACTATTATATTTGGAGTTCATTAGCTGATCGTTGATGCTAGACCAGGGGTTACCAAACTGTTTTGGCCCACGACCCCATTTTGATATCTGAAAATTCTCCCGACCCCAAGCTTGTGAAAAAAATGATGTAATTAACAGCCAATGTTTACTTTGTATGTGGGGCTCTGGCAGTCCATTGAAACATTCTAACAGTATTTCTGATTGTCTTCTCAACTCATCATCACATATTTTTAATGTGGGGCTACGACTGTCAATTAAAAGAAGTCTGATAATGTATCTCATCTCAACACCACTAATGAGATGGGTGTGCTTGATGCATGTAGTGCCGGAACTTCTCAAAGTCAGGCGTGGTTTACAGTGCGCACCTCACCTCTGCTGTCAAATCCAACCTGGATCAATATTTGGTTTCAATGCAGACGAGAGCACTGAATCCAGCTTCACACAGATACATTATGAGCTGGTGAAGTGTAGCCTACCATGAGTTTTATGGTGCTTTCAAGACAACTGGGAACCCAGAAAAATTTGAGGTCAAATCATGACGTCAGTGATCTTTAGATCGAAAAGTAAGAGCTCTAGAAAGAGACCTGAGTTCCTAGGTTGGAATTTCGAGTTGGATGACCATTCAAAACAATTTTCCCAGAGGTCTCAGTTGTTTTGAATGCCCTGCAGTCTGAGATTTCTGAGTTCCCAGCTGTTTTGAAAGTGGCATTAATGCTCAGGAACTAAAACTCCTTTGTAATGACCCGTGAATATGTTTTCTGCAGCATTCGGTAACATGACAGCTCGATCAGCTGCTAGATGTAAATGACTGGCATATCAACTGAGCCAGGATCACAGTCAAATGGATTGGGAAGTAGGTCGCAAAGTGCTGTTCCAAGATTTGGAGGTGAGCAGTCATCACTTGTGTGGGACACTTAGGCCTACTGATGCTGTTTTCTGTTATTTTATTTTCATTGCACAGAAAGTCAACCAAGTCTGTTTTTTACATTCTCAATGCGAAAAACCTTTCCAACACTCCCTCTGGATAACCACCAAGCCTCAGTGTGAAATAGAACATTGTCATGCTCTGATCCCATATCTCTATATAGTTTTGTGAACAGGTGTGCGTGCAGTGGATGTGGTTTGATGTAGTTGACAATCGAAGTTCCCTGCTGCAGTATATCTCCAACTTCTGTGCTCAGCTCTTTAGTCGCCAGTTGCTCTCTGTGTACCATACAATGCATCCATATGGCAGAGGGATACACATTTATAACAAGAGTGCAGATGCTTGCATACTGTCCCGCCATAGATTGAGCCCCATCTGTGCAAAAGCCCACCTTTCGATCCCATATGGAATCTGTTTTCCGTCAATATAGCCACGCAGCACACTGAACATCCCCTATGCCGCTTCATGCTCGGGAATCATGAATAGAATCCCCCGATATGTATAGCAAACAACAGTCAACGCATGGCCATCTCAGCCCTCAGAGCTAACGTCCATCTGGACAGCATAAGCTGGGGAGTTTTTCAGTTGTTCAATCAGAGCATTAATTCTTCGTTTAACAGAGTTTTCCTGCAAGGTGTTGATGTGAGTTTCTGTGCCTCTGCCTCCCCACATATTGTTTTCACCATATCAATTGTGGCCGGTACTGTCAAAGTCTCTGCAACAGTGTGTGGTTTCACAGTGTAGCGGACCTAGATATTCACCGTGGGAATGATTCAAGTTCAACGGTCAAGTGTGTCTTTTCCCCTTGGTCTAAGAGCTCTCTCTGGTTGAATTTTATCTTTTCGATTTGAATAAGTTTCATTTCGATGTTCAAGGTTAACCACATTACAATAGTTTTGAGATACAAAGATTATATTATAATATATATATACACATTTCTGTATAAATGTATTTATTTTCTTCAGGATTTTGGAAATTCTCCTGCGACTCCATTTTCATATCAGGTGACCCCACATGGGGTCGGGACTCCAAGTTTGGGAACCTCTGTGCTAGACCTTTTTGTAATCTTAGCCAAGCTTTGATTAGTTTATGAGCAGTATGAGGAAAGAGAGGAGCAGTATGAGGAAAGAGAGAACATGAAAAGGCAATGGAAAGTATATGAAGAGAAGAGAAGAGAAGAGTAGCGAAGAGAAGAGAAGAGGCAGGGGGAGCAGGAGGGCAGAAGCCAAAGCCCCTGCTGATTTCCCTAGTAAACAATGATTAAGGCACCTCTAGCAGTAATGCTCCCTCTCTCTACCACTCACCTCACACCACCCGCTAATTAGCTGGCGCTTTGGTTTTACTGCCGAGTTTGGTGTCATAAAATTAACACATTTTACAAAGCAGGACCCAACACGGGCTGTGGTGAGGCTTTTAACAAGTAATTCCAGGGTGGACTGAGAGAGAGAAAGAGCGAGAAAGAGCGAGAAAGAGCAAGAAAGAGCGAGAGAGAGCGAGAGAGAGCGAGAGAGAGCAAGAGAGAGCGAGAGAGAGCAAGAGTGAGAGAGAGTGAGAGAGAGCAAGAGTGAGAGAGAGCAAGAGAGAGAGAGAGAGAGCAAGAGCGAGAGAGAGAGAGAGAGAGAATTAAGAGTTAGATAGCTAGAGAGAGAGACAAACAAAAAAAACAAATAAAATTAACAACAATGACAAATGGTTTGATGAAGAATACAAAAACCTAAGAAAGAAATTGAGAAACCTATCCAACCAAAAACATAGAGACCCAGAAAAAGTCTACGTCTTCACCATGATGAATCACTAAAACAATACAGAAATACACTACGGAAAAAGAAGGAACAGCACGTCAGAAATCAGCTCAGTGTAAAAAATTTGAAAACACTAAACAAACAACAACACGAAGCGTTATCTACCAAAAACAGAGATGTATGAGTAAAGCACTTCTCCAATCTTTTTGGCCCTATAACAAAGAACAAGCAGCAAAAACATATGCATGATCAAATACAAATCTTAGAATCCACTATTAAGGACTACCAGAACCCACTGGTTTTTCCAATTACATTGAATTAACTACAGGACAAAATACAAACCCACCAACCCAAAAAGGCCTGTGGTGTTGATGGTATCCTCAATGAAATGATCAAATATACGGACCACAAATTCCAATTGGATATACTTAAACTCTTTAACATCATCCTTAGCTCTGGTATCTTCCCCAAAATTTGGAATCAAGGACTGATCACCCCAATCCACAAAAGTGGAGACAATTTTGACTCCAACAACTACCATGGGATATGCATCAACAGTAACCTTGGGAAGATCCTCTGTATGATCATTAATAGCAAACTCATACATTTCCTCAGTGAAAACATTGTACTTAGCAAATGTCAATTGGCATTTTACCAAATTATCGTATGACAAACCACGTATTCACCCTGCACACCCTAATTGACAAAAAAACACACAAAAAACAAACAAAGGCAGTCTTCTCATGCTTTGTTGATTTTTAAAAAAAGCTGTTGACTCAATTTGGCATGAGGGTCTGCTATACAAATTGATGGAAAGTGGTGTTTGGTGAAAAAATACAACATTATAAAATCCATGTACACAAACAACAAGTGTGCGGTTAAAATTGGCAAAAAATACATACGGAGATGCAGCTTAAGCCCCACCCTCTTCAACATATACAGTACCAGTCAAAAGTATGGACACACCTACTCATGCAAGTTTTTTTTTATTTTTTTTATTTTTTTTACAATTTTCTACATTGTAGAATATTAGTGAATACATAAAAACTATGAAATAACACATATGGAATCATGTAGTAACCAAAAAGTGTTAAACAAATCATAATATATTTTAAAGTTTAAAGTTTAAAGTTGCCACTCTTTGCCTTGATGACAGCTTTGCACACTCTTGGCATTCTCTCAACCAGCTTCAACTGGAATTATTTTCCAACAGTCTTGAAGGAGTTCCCACATATGCTGAGCACTTGTTGGCTCATTTTCCTTCACTCTGCAGTCTGTGGTCACTTTGTGGTCCAACTCATCCAAACCATCTCAAATTAGTTAAGGTCGGGTGATTGTGGAGGCCAGGTCATCTGATGCAGCACTCCATCACTCTCCTTCTTGGTCAAATAGCCGTTACATAGCCTGGAGGTGTGTTGGGTCATTGTCCTGTTGTAAAACAAATGATAGTCTCACTAAGTGCAACCCAGATGGGATGGCATATAGCTGCAGAATGCTGTGGTAGCCATGCTGGTTAAGTGCGCCTTGAATTTGAAATAAATCACAAATCACAGTGTCAACAGAAAATTTACCCCCCACACCATCACACCTCCTCCTCCATGCTTCACAGTGGGAACCACACATGCGGATATCATCCCATCACCTACTCTGCATCTCACAAAGACATGGCAGTTTGGATCCAAAAATCTCACATTAGGATTCCACCAGTTTAATATTCATTGCTCATGTCTCTTGGCCCAAGCAAGTCTCTTCCTCTTATTGGTGTCATTTAGTAGTGGTTTCTTTGCAACAATTCATTCATGAAGGCCTGAACAGTTGATGTTGAGATGTGTCTGTTACTTGAACTCTGTGAAGCATTTATTTGGACTGCAATTTTTGAGGCTGGTAACTAAGGAACTTATCTTCTGCAGCAAAGGTAACTCTGGGGCTTCCTTTCCTGTGGCGGTCCTCATGAGAGCCAGTATCATCATAGCGCTTGATGGTTTTCGCGACTACAATTGAAGAAACTTTCAAAGTTCTTTCAATTTTCCAGATTGACTGACCATGTCTCTTTGCTTATTTGAGCTGTTCTTGCCACCCCTACCTTGTCACAACACAACTAGTTGGCTCAAATGCATTAAGAAGGAAAGAAATTCCACAAATTAACTTTTAACAATGCACACCTGTTAATTGAAATGCATTCCAGGTGACTACCTCAGTAAGCTGGTTGAGAGAATGCAAAGCTGTCATCAAGGCAAAGGGTGGCTACTTTGAAGAACCACAAATATAAAATTGATTTGATTTGTTTAAACACTTTTTTGGTTACTACATGACTTCATATGTGTTATTTCATAGTTTTGATCTCTTCACTATTATTCTAAAACATAGAAAATAGTAAAAATAAAGAAAACCCTTGAATGAGTAGGCGTATCCAAACTTTTGACTGGTACTGTATATCAGCGAATTGGCGAGGGCACTAGAACAGTCTGCACTACACGGCCTCATCCTACTAGAATATGAAGTCAAATGTCTACTGTTTGTTGATGATCTGGTGCTTCTGTCCCCATCCAAGGAGGGCCTATAGCAGCACCTAGATCTTCTGCACCGATTTTGTCAGTCATGGCCCCTGATAGTAAATCTCAGTAATGGTGTTCCAAAAATGGTCCAGCTGCCAGGACCACCAATACAAATTCCATCTAAACAACGCTGCCCTGGAGCACACAAAAAACTATACAAACCTCAGCATAAACATCAGCGCCACAGGTAACTTCCACAAAGCTGTGAACGATCTGATAGACAAGGTAAGAAGGGCCTTCTACGCCATCAAAAGAAACATACAATTTGACATACCAATTAGGATCTGGCTAAAAATACTTGAATCAGTTCTAGAACCCATTGCCCTTTGTGGTTGTGAGGTCTGGGGTCCGCTCACCAACCAATAATTCACAAAATGGGACAAACACCAATTTGAGACTCCGCATGCAGAATTATGCTAAAATATCCTCAGTGTACAACGTAAAACACCAAATAATGGATGCAGAGCAGAATTAGGCCAATATCCGCTAATTACAAAATCCAGAAAAGAGCTGTTAAATTCTACAACCACCTAAGCGATTCCCAAACCTTCCTTATCAAAGCCAGAGAGATGAAGCTGGAGAAGAGTACCCCAAGCAAGCTGGTCCTGTTCACAAACAAAAACAGACCCCACAGAGCCCTACGACATGAACACAATTAGACCCAACTAAATCATGAGAAAACAAAAAGATAATTACTTGACACATTGGAAAGGATTAGCCCTAAACAGAGAGTACACAGTGGCAGAATACCTGACCACTGTGACTGACACAGATTTAAGGAGAGCTTTGACTATGTACAGACTCAGTGAGCATAGTCTTGCTATTGAGAAAGGCCGCCCTAGACAGACCTGGCTCTCAAGAGAAGACAGGCTATGTGCACACTGCCCACAAAAAGTTGGAAAGTGAGCTGCACTTCCTAACATCCTGCCAGATGTATGACCATATTAGAGACATATTTCCCTCAGATTACACAGACCCACAAAGAATTCTAAAACAAATCCAATTTTGATAAATCCCATATCTATTGGATGAAATACCAGTGTGCCATCACAGTAGTAATATTTGTGACCTGTTGCCACAAGAAAAGGGCAACCAGTGAAGAACAAACACCATTCTAAATACAACCCATATGTATGCTTATTTACTTTTCCTTTTGTACTTTAACTACTTGCCATTTCAAATGTCTTTATTCGTTTGGAACTTTTTTGATTGTAATGTTTACTCTTAATTTTTATGGTTTATTTCACTTTTGTTTATTATCTACTTCACTTGCTTTGGCAAACATTTATTTCCCATGCCAATAAAGCCCTTAAATTGAAAATGAAATTGAGAGTGAGAGAGTGAGAGAGAGAGAGAGAGAGAGAGAGAGAGAGAGAGAGAGAGAGAGAGAGAGAGAGAGAGAGAGAGAGAGAGAGAGAGAGAGAGACATAGACCAGGGGCCCACGTCCTGCATCCATTCACCATGTGGCCATTCACAGAAAAATGAGAGAATAATAAAGGAACGAGGGAGAGAAGAAAGAAAAGAAAGGAAAGTGATGTAAAGAGGTAAAGAGGGGGATTAGAGCTACATGTGGAGCCGTTTATCCTGAGAAACACAGGGAAGAGAGATAAAGCTCCAGTGGGCCCCACACGGCCACTCACACAGCCCCAGTGCCAGGGGAGCAGATTATTCTACCCTACCGCCTGGTGCCCAGCACATGAATAGGATTTAAGGAAAAGTGGATTTTGTTGAAATCTTCCCTTTCCATTCATCCCCTCTGTCTCGGCAGAACTTTCCTCTTTCTCAGGGTGAGCAACAGCCGGGGATGGGTTAGAGGTGATGAGGGTTTGTGAGAAGGGGGTTGGGGCTCTAGCGGCTGGCATGGTTTGGGATGGTGCGGTTGGCATGGGAGGCAGAGTATTTGGATTAGGGAGCACATGGTAATGAAGAAAAGGGATTCATGAAGAAACAATTGGTCTTAGTTGTAGAGAAGCCGTCCAGAATCACACCTCGCCTCGGCACAATTAGACAGGCTGGACTGAATGGAGCTATACAATATCTCTGTTTATTCACACACTTGTATTGTGATGCAGAGGAGTCACTATAGCAGTTTTGTAGGGTACATACAGTCTGACTTGCAAATCCAGCTACAGCTTGACTAAGTTATTATGAAAGTTGTGGTTTTTCCAGCTGATCAAAGTTCAATTACTGTTCAAAACTAAAGCTGTCTGAAAGTACCTCATGACTGGAGAGGAATATCCCCAAACATCATATTACAGCCACAACATCCTCTGTATAGGGCATTGTTTAACAACAAGTACACCAGGTGAACAGTGTTTGGGAATACTGTATATATAAAAGATAGTAGAATAAGTAGTTGTCACACCCTGATGTGTTTCACTGTCACGTATACTCCCTCTCCGTCCTCTAGGTCATCAGGCTGCTGATTATCCCACACACCTGTCACCATCGTCTCGCACACCAGCGCCTCATGACACTCACTTGGACTCCATCAACTCCTTGATTACCCTCCCCATATTTGTCACTCCCCTAATAGAAGCATCGGGGGTTTTGTTTTTGTGATAGCGTAAATGACGTTGAGTCAGGGAACCGCTACAGGCTCTCATGCCTCAACCAGATTGCCAGGCTCCCCTGCCTCAGCCGGTCTGTCAGGTTCCCACGCCCCAGCTGACTCGACAGGTTCCCGCGCATCAGCAGGGGTGACCGGTCCGCTCTTGAACCCGGGTTCATCCCCTTTGTCGGCGTCCTGAGGATGGAGCCGCGCATCGGGGTGTATACAGCCGCGTATACTCCCTCTCCGGCCTCTAGGTCATCAGGCTGCTGATTATCCCGCACACCTGTCACCATCGTTAAGCGCACCAGCGCCTCATGACACTCACATGGACTCCATCACTTCCTTGATTATCTTCCATATATCTTCCCTATATCTGGTTCTTTCCTCAGGTGTTATTGACTCTGTTTTCATGTTGGTGCGTTGTTTGTGTTTCGTGTTTTTTTGTTTAGTTTATTTATTAAAACATTCACTCCCTGAACTTGCTTCCTGACTCTCAGCTCACTTGTTACATTCACCTGTATTTGTGCTTGTATCCACCCCCCTCCAGGTGTCGCCCATCTTCCCCATTATCCCTAGTGTATTCATACCTGTGTTCTCTGTTTGTCTGTTGCCAGTTCGTTTTGTTCGTCAAGCCTAAGAGCATGTTTTCCCCTTGCTCCTGTCTATTTCTAGTTCCTGTTTTCTAGTTTTCCATTCTGTGTGCCCTGACCCTGAGCCTGCCTGCCGTTCTGTACCTTTTGGACTCTGATCTGGATTACTGACCTCTGCCTGCCCTTGACCCATTGTTTTGCCTTTCCCCTGTTCTAGTAATAAACTTTTGTTACTTCGACACTGTCTGGGTCTTCCCTAAAATGTGATAGTAGTAGATATTTTATATACTTTAGACTAAAGGAATGTTGTCATTGACCTTAACTTTCCTTGAAAAAGATTACAGTACATGCAACTACTCAAAGTTAAATCAGATATTCGCACCTTAACAACTATGCCCATTCGATTTCCCCCATCAATTTTTTCACTTATTTTCCCCCTGCGTGGCTGCATATTAAGAGGCACTGCGTCGTTTTGAATGCTGGTTTCTATTTTTGAAATGTTCTGAAATTATGTTTGCATTCATTTGCATAGCCAAGTGCAAATTGAGCCGTGAATATGCAAATGCAGAGCTGATGTCTGTGGCAGCCGCCGCTCTGGCACTCGTTTAAACACACACACACACACGCACACACACACACACACACACACACACACACACACACACACACACACACACACACACACACACACACACACACACACACACACACACACACACACACACACACACACACACACACACACACACAGAGAGAGTGACTCCCAAACACACCCAACCCTCTACAATTACAGTGTAATACAGGCACAGAAAAGACTACCAGTTTAGTGCAGCACTAGAACATTTGGTTCATCTGAACTTTGAATTGGGTTATTTAGAATGAATTTGCTGAGTGTTGGGTATCTGTTGATGTGCTAGCTTCTATATTTTTCCATTGCCTCATTAAGGACTGAGAGGAATTGCATACCCGTGTAAAGGTCCCCTGGCTGACAGTTCGACTCGATGCCAGATCACGCTCTGTGCAGCCGGCCACTCAAAATAAAGTCTGACTTAATTTGTTTACTTTATCTGTAACTGAGGACTCTCTCTTCCCACCTCTCTCTCTCTCTCTCTCCCTCCCTCTCTCTTCCCTTTCTCTCTCCGCTTCTTTCACTCCTTCCCTTAACCTCAGAGGCTATTAGAGGCATGTGACATCACAGCTTTAAATATTGTTGCGAGAACACAATGTCAGTTGTATGGGCTGAAGTAGTAGTTGTTGTTGTGGTGGTGGGGAGAAGACGCTAGAGCTATAGCAGAGACTGTCCACACTGCGTAACTCATCAGGACTCTGAGGAGGGTGTCCACCACAGTGCCTGAACAGTGAAAGGTTGTCTGCAGCATTTAGAGCAGGTTTGTCCGATACTGTAGCTTTGTGGTCACCATGATTTACCTACAGATAATTACACTGTGTTCCTGTATTAGTGAAAATGCCAGACATCAAATTCCTCTGGCAAATTTCTGGTACCATATCTTATCGTCAAATAAGCTTCAGTGACTAACAGAGCTTAAACTAATCAAATAAGTGTTCTCTGCCTTTTTTTGGCAAATCATTTTAAAACACTTAAATCTTCAAGTATGTGTAAACCTAATGAGTCATCTCTTCCCAGCTGAGGTAGATTTTCAATAGGCCACTGATTAGAGTTTCTCTACCATTGGTAGTCCTTCATCCAGGCCTTTTCAGTCACTGCATAGGCATGGGGCACCATGTCTTTGCAAAGACATTATTGGATAAGGAACAAAACAACGGTTTATTTAGAAAGAAAGAAAAAACAAATTGTGCCTTTAAGTTTTCAATTAGTCAAATTAGAGGCCAGTGGATAAACAGAGAGAGAACCACTATGGGACTCGTGTTTCTTGGCAACATCCGCTTTCTCTAGTGCACTCTGGGTTTTCAGACAGCTCCCAGTATTTTTTCAGATTCTATGACTCCATTTCAGATCTCAGTGGGGTTTCCGAACAAAGCCGGTGAAATCGGCACATGCACTCCAGAGATATTATGCTAATGACGGGAAAACAACACAAATCCTTATCATGACGTTCAGTTCCCCCGAGCCCCAGATTAAAAACTCATTAATTTGTTAAATATTTGACACATCTATGAGCCTTGAGTTTAGGGAATTTGCCTAGTACTTCATCCCAACTTGTGTGGGAGAAATACCCCCCTCTGATACTGGCACATACAGACTGGTAAACATACGATTGTAAATGAACATATGCACATATGAATCCACATGCTGGACACGTACATATATAGGATCTTAATTTGATCACTCTTTTGTCACTGAGAATTTTCCTGCACCTCAGGAAAAGCAGGTGAGCTTTACGATTTACATGAATTCACTAAAAACCCACACTAAGACACTGTTAGCTATATTAACATTATTGCACTTTTCATGTAGCCTACTTTTGGCCAGCTAAAAGCCTAACCACTCATCCAGCAATATTATGGACTAAACCTTCAATCCTGTTGCTGCGGGATTATTATTTATAATCCTACATCTGTAACACACTAGTAATGGTATCGTCAATGGCTTCTAATGCTAGATAGTGTTAGTAAAACTTTGCACTTAATGTCCTGTGAAGTAGGCTTCTATAAATGACATACATATTAAACATAGTACATTTGGTCCTATAAAGTCACAACATTTAGAGGCATCATTCTCCCAGTTCCCTCCATCTCGGTAAAATAGGTTGGTGGCTTAACAGGGCTTGTTGTGCCCACTCACACTGTGCTGTGATCAGACCCAACAGGTGCTCGGATTTCCAGAGGCAACTACAATGTGCCACTGTATAAAACTTCAGCTTCACCATATGTGCCACGTTGCTTTGCCGTCAGCGTCGTGTCAATGTGGCGTCTTCATTCTATTTTCCCCCAAGTACAAATGCTTTGGTCCAGATTTTTGCAAGTACTCATTAAATTGTTGCTAGTGGTTGTACTAAACGATCCTCTAATCACACAGGTTGCTTTGTTTACGTGACTTCATAACTCTTGACTTCATGACTCTTAGTACAATAACCCGTTGTGTACAGTCAAGGCCATATGCAACCAAAATCAACTTGATTTCTCATTATTTCAATTGACAAGATAGAATGAGCACGCACATCAGCCGAGAGAGAATTGAACATCAGCTATTCATGAGCTTGGATGCTGCCATTGGACGTGACGCAACGCAGCGCAAAACAGGCAGTATAATAGCTTTCATTGATTTCAAAAGAAGCGTTTCCTCAATTGCTTATGGCTGATGGCAATGCTGGACGCCTGATGGCTATACTATTGCAGGGTGGTAAGCACTTAGACCTGCATACCTTAACCTGAGTGGAATGGTGAGACGGAACACTTTGAATGTTCAAAAGCAATTAGTCCCTGGCAAGAAAGGTTAAAGCAAGGAAAGAGGCACCCATGAAGGAGCAGGAACAAATATATAACAAGGGAGAAGAGCAAGAGCAAGGCACAAAGCCATTACGTCTAACCAAAAAAGAATCCTTGGAGGAAATAGCGGCTTTACGGCTTCATTCCTGGATGGGAGTAAAAGGAGGGGTGAAGATTTGGGGGGAATTGTGGAGAAGGGGGTGGAGGGTGGAGTAATTAGATGATCACAAACTGTACTGGAGGCTCAGTTTTCACCCAGTGGTCCAAATTACAAACCGTCATATTTTTTAAATCATGCTGACATTCTTTCGTCCCCGGCAGTTGCCAAGAACAACCGAGGCCGGGCTTGTCTTGGCGTCTGATCAAAAAGAAGGACCCAGTTCCAGTCACACAGCAACTGAAAACATTTACACAGCTGGGACCCTGGAACCCTGGGGCCGCCCCACTGCCAAGCCCTGTGGTAACAGGGCGCGGGAAGTGAGAGAGGGGCAGGAGAGAGGGGACAGGGAGACAGGGGCAGGGAGTGAGGGGGCAGTGAGAGAGGGGCAGGAGAGAGGGGGCAGGGAGAAAGGGGCAGGGAGTGAGGGAGAAGTGAGAGAGGGTCAGGAGAGAGGGGACAAGGAGAGAGGGAGGCAGGGAGGCAGGGAAAGAGGGGGCAGGGAGAGAAGGGGCAGGAAGAGAGGGGGATGAGAGAGAGGGGCAGGGAGAGAGGGGGCAAGGAGAGGGGGAGGCAGGGAGAGAGGGGGCAGGGAGAGGGGAGTCATGGAGAGGGGGAGGAAGGGAGAGGGGGAAGTAAGGAGAGGGAGTTGAAGACCAGGGTCCAGGTGCTGTAGGGGACTGCAGGAGGTCTGAAGGAGGTCACCAGTGAACCCTCCCTCCCCCAACAAAAGTCCCAACAACCACACAACCCCTCTCTGCCCCGTCTGACAGGAAAAAAATACATGTATCCATGCACACACATCCATTCCACATCTCAAGAGCATGTGAAATGGCAAGTTGGTCACTGGGTGATGTTGTTGGGTATCCCTCTCTTGGTGCACATTGGAGTGTGTTTTACATGTTTGGAGAGCCATGCCACTGTGTTTGTGTTTACGCTCTGATGAGAGCATTTTCATCAGAAGTCATGGTCATAGTCAACAATAAAAACGTTTAGCTGGGTTTTCCAGACATACGGTAAGATTTAGAATATTTGTGAAACATTTCAGACTTTATGCACACTTATTTATTATTGTGTACACTCAGTACACTTTGTATGTAGCCTACATGCACAGTATGCATGTATTTGTGTAAGGATTGTTTTCCTTTGTACTGTAATATTATTAGAATTATTTTAAAGATGCAATATGTAACTTTTTGCATCACTTGACCAAATTCACATAGAAATGTGAGTTGTAGATCTGTCATTCTTACTGAATGCAAGTCTAAGAAGCAGTAGTACTGTTCGGTACACTTGACACCCAGCGTCATAACACATTATGACAAGGTCATAACCATGTCATAATATGTCATAACACTGTCATGACACATATATTTACACCTGTTTTGACAAATATTGAGTTATTTTATGGCTGGTTATGACACTGACATAAGTGTCAAAACCCGCAAAATCTACACAACCACACAACCATTACATCATAGCCTACATGTCAACAGTATGTTTATGTTATGCCGCAGATTCTTCAGAAGCAGGACAAGACACCCTCTTTTTGACTGATGACTGATATAAGGTCATGTACGTGATAGGCCTGTCTGGCTTATATGATTATGGTGGTCATAATGCATAACTGTAAAGAATTCATTACAACAACAAAGAATGTAAGAAACAAACTTTCAAATGAAAGGAAACTTCTTGACAGGGAAAAACACAGTTGAATAAACGTGAGTTTGGACACTTATGTAGGTGTAATAACCAGCCATAAAATAATGCGGAAATATGTCAAAACAGGTGTATATATATGTGTCAAGACAGTGTTATGACCATATTCTGACATGTTATGACAAGTTATGTCAGCTGGTATGACATACAGTATTATGACATGGTTATAACCTAATGTGTTATGACGGTGGGTGTCAAGTGAAGCGTTATCATTTTTTCTATGTGCACTATTTCTATGCTTCCCAAGCTTAAGTTTAGTTGTTGCATCTTTTACTTTCGGTTTTGTACATCAGTTTCAAACAGCTGAAAATACAATATTTTTGGTTATGGAAAATATATTTCAGAGCGGTTTAAATAGTACAATGATTCTCTACACTATACTTGCTTGTTTTGTCACATAAGCTGAAATGAGGCAAACTATTATAATGTTAGCAACCAGGAAATGGTGGAGCGACTTTAATTATTACTGTATTGGTTAAGATTTTCCACAGTAGTATATTTCAAGTTTTCCTAGGCTTTTTCTGGAAAAAATGAATCTGATCTCTCTGATCTGTTTTCTGTATGACCTTAATGGCCTTACTATAGCTTTCATGTACAGTAGTTGTAAACACCTTCACACAGTTGGCTACTGCCCAGGTACCTATTTTAATGAGAAGTTGAAAACATGCTAAAAAATAATCACGTTCTGAAATCCAAAAGCGGATTTTATTCTTGTTGTTTTTATGGAGACTGTAATTGTTGATTGCATTAGCATCTGGGTGTGTACAGTGTCTGTTGCTGGGGGGGAAATGCAGCACAGCAGACAGACAGATAGATAGATAGATAGATAGATAGATAGATAGATAGATAGATAGATAGATAGATAGATAGATAGATAGATAGATAGAATAGGACAGACAGACAGACAGACAGACAGACAGACAGACAGACAGACAGACAGACAGACAGACAGACAGACAGACAGACAGACAGACAGACAGACAGACAGACAGATAGACAGATAGACAGATAGACAGATAGACAGATAGACAGATAGATAGATAGATAGATAGATAGATAGATAGATAGATAGATAGATAGATAGATAGATAGATCTGATTACTCAGGGATGTATGTATTAGACTCAATGAGAGCACACATAAATACATTGTGATCACATGAGACAGGGACTGTTTCTCCCTCTTGGCAGCCAGTCCTTTTCCCATTCGATGTTGAGGTTGGAAAGCAGGGGTTCAGGTTTAGGTTTAAACAGTACAAGTCTTGAATCCAGTCCAGGTGACTGGGGGATAGGGTTAGACGGCTGTGTGAGAAACGTCTTGAGAGGAGAGGTACTCTTTAAGTGGCGAGAGGAAAAAAGGCAATGAATCCAAGGTTGTGTTGACCCCTCATGACCTGCTCTCGGTAACTCCGAAACCCCGGAGGTGCAATGACATCACACGCTCATTTGGAGACAGAGAGTCAAAGTACTGCAGTGCTGGGAGGGGGGTAGTGGGTTGTACGAGGGGGGTAGTGGGTTGTACGAGGGGGGTAGTGGGTTGTACGATGCCAGACGATCGTTGTGCATACACACTAACACAAGAGCACTCTCGCGCTCACACACACATGCATGCACCCTGACACACACATACACACACACAAAGCCATTATGCTCCATTCCAAACGTGTGTATATGAATTTGAAGGCTCGCCACCATGGAAACAAGAGAAGGGTGGGCGGGAAGCTCTTCTAACTGGAACCAGATTCAATGTACCTTCTTCGTCTCTCTCTGACATGCTCATGAAAGATAGCCATGAGAAAGGCATGGCTCTCTGAACGGTAGACACATGGACCCAAACGACCATGACCTAAAGCCTCTAACACCCCATAACTTTTCCCTGCCCCTGTTTCCATGGGTAATCGCATAAAAAGGGCATCTTTCCGAAACATAATCAAAAAGAATGATTAAATATCTCAGCACACAGACTTACTGACATCCAAAGGGCTGTTCTACAAGGCAAAATGTTTAACTTTACTCTCAAATTCTAAACTTCTTGCCAAGCTATACCCCCATGAACGATTAGGTACATACAGTACAATGGAATATGTTTTTCCTTGTATAATATTCCAACATCCTCTGTTGTATATAATGTAGCGTGTAATTAGCTTTTTCTTTGCATGTGCATCCCATCTCTCTTCACGACATGAAAACTGTATTCAGCAATATGTTTATACAATGTTATTACAATAATATTATTACTAAACAGATATGAGAGCGATGAAATGAAAAGTGTTCCCAAACTGTAAACCATTTTAATTCCTCCACTGTTGAGAGTCAAAACGATTTTCTTTTTTTCTGTATTTGCTTCCCAGTCCTAGAGAGAGATGTCTTAGTTAAAGTTGCACTATGCAGAAATCGCTCCGCCATTTCTGGGCTGCTCTTTGCCTAATTTCAGTTTCTGTGACAAAATAAGATAGTAGAGTAGAGGATCATTATACCATCCAAACTGCTGTGAACTATATTTTCCATAACAAAAAATATTGTTGTTTCAGCTGTTTGAAAACACATTTCTTTGTGAAGTTGTTACATATTGCCACTTTTAGCAGAAGAAGTCTATAAAGTGTTGGAGCATCTCCTCTGTCTATCCCTCTAGACTAGAGGACACTGAGGTGACATCTCCATGTTTGAACTGAAGAGAAAGATGAGTGTAGATCTCTGTGAAAGGACATTCAGCAGGCTGCTACTGCCAGGTGGATTAAGAATGTGGAGAGAGGAGGGAGACTGGCAGCGAGGCAAAGGAAATCATGTCATACTGTAGGCATGTTGCATGCTGTTCAAGTGTCCGACATTTAGAATAGTAACAAATATTTAATAATCATCTTCATCCACATCATCATCATTATAATCATAATATGTTCACTGAAATAAAAAAAACAAATAGTCCTATTATATTGTGTTGTATTTTATTCAACAGAAAGGGGCAGCATAAAGAGCTGAGGGAGAAAAGGTGTCTTTGATGCGCAGTGCTAATTGTACTGACTATCTGATGGGTGGAAGTGCTTTACGGGTTACGCAGGGGGTAATAAAGTGACAGTGCGTTTAGCTCCAAATCATGCGAAAGGTGCGTTCTGCGCCGGCTGGCTCTGGCAGAAAGGACTGCTCAATTAGAGAACAGATTTAAGATGAGAGCGCTAATTCCCAAGACCACTTAATTTGCTCTAGGAGAGGAGAGGCTGGACTAAGAAGTGCCCACCATGGACCCTTGCTACAGCTCTTTATGCCCTGCTCTCTTTCTTCCTAACCATATCTCTTCCTCTTCATCCCACCTTGCCTTGATCTATTGCTACTGTCTGTCTCACTCACAGTGTGCTATAGATAATGTATGAAACAAATCGGTTCAGATAATGATGATGACCAAAATTGACTGACTAAGAAAATACCAATCTGTGGAATATACATATTTATCATGGGCCTTGGACGATGCCTACATTGCTTTGTCAATAAGCAGGGCTCTGAATATATTGTGTCTGGACCCATGACCCTGCCTGTCTGACCGTCAGATAACTTGTGCTATTTCTTCCACAACCCAGCGGCCATCTATCAAAACCAAGCAAACATCAATATTCTACGCTTCTCCCAAAACTCTGAAAATGACCCATGTTAGAGGGAGGATGATAGAAAAAGGGATCGATGTATGTTAGAGAGGGAAGGGACATTCTTGCTCCACTCTGCTGTGTGCATTTCTGATTCCCTGCCTGTTTAAGAGCCAGACTATCAATTACGAGGTAAATAGGGTCTAGGTGATTGTTGTCATGGTGCACAGGGCTGCCATCCAATTAGATCCAGCCCAGACTAATGTGTTAATATGTTACATAATTGGTGTTGGAGGCTGTTTCTTCTCTTTTAAATGCCAAGCTGAGCCTCACGGTGACTAATACAGCGCATCAACACAATCTTATCTTATCTGGGCAAAATAATAATGAATAAATGTATTGGCCTAAACATTCATTTTTTATTTACATTACAATAACATACATGTTTCCTAATCTTTTCCAGATTTAGATTTAACATCTATTTTTAGATCAAAATGACGTTATGCTCTTTCCTATGGTCTGTTTGGGTGTGAAAGGGGTCCAAGGCTAGTTAACACCAAACCATTTTTCTGTTGGCAATTTTAGAGATGAGAAGTAAGACTAAGAGAGAGAAAGGGAGAAGCAAATATGTTAAGAAAAAGACAAGAGGGAAAGTATGAGTGAAGAGAGATTGGAAATTAAAGGGACTGAGCAAAGAATGTGTTTATAGACTGAGAGAAGAGTCAGGAAGGGGAGGGAGAAGAAGGAAAGGAAAGTGGAGAGAGAAAAAGAGAGAGCTGGAACAAGAGAGAGGGCGAGAGAAAGAGATAGAGAGAGTAGAGGGGGATGAGGCTTCTGCCTGGAAGGACAATTAGTATTCATGCAGCGTAGCGCTCCAGAGAGGATTAATGGACTCTGATGCCTAATATCCTGGAGAACAATTAATTTGCCCACAGTTTTGTCATGGTTGAAAGTCAAATGCTGGAACAGATCGATGCACACAGCCGCCAGTGGAAACGCAGCAGCCCCTTCTGCCGGGCGCAGAATTTTAATTTCATCATCATCATCATTTTCCCCGGCTGCCACCCCCGACGAAGCTGTCCCTGACATGGCTGAAAGGGCCGCCTCATCCAGCCAGAGTGTACACACACACACGTACGCACAAACATACGAACACACACATAAAAGACAAAATCTAAGTTTGATACAGACACATATAGAGTTGAAAACACTGACATAAATTAACACACACAACCCATACATCCAGTCTGATACACACTGTGAAAAATAAATCAAGTTGATTCAACTAATTATTACTCAGTAACTGGTTCCACAGAGTTTTTTAGTTCACTCAACTTTTACATTTTTTTCAACTGTTTACACAAGTTTCCTTTTTTTCAATTGTTTACACACAATTCCCAAAACTGCACACACAAAATGCAAAATGCAAAACATCTCCTTCAAAATGTAACACTGCATTCAAAATGCCATAAACACATGTCAGAATGAAGCATTTGCATCAAATGGCAAACACTGCTTTCATAATAGTACATTTTTGGATATACCATGTAAACACTGTTGTTCTAAATCTAAAGCTCTTTGGTCTTTCATAGGCTTATATCTACATTTCAATACAATGTTCTACAGTGAAAGTAATCTGCTGAGAGGGGTAACAAGTACACTGTAAACACCAATGCAATGTAGAAACAGAACATATTTATTAGGCCAAACATTACTGTTGTATACAGTAGCATACAACAAAACCATAAACATATGTAAACCAAAAGTATATTCTTTAGAATATGGTAAAGAACACAATTGTGTGTGTGGGGTCCCGGGGGGTCAGTCCAGGAATTGGTAGGGGGGGGGGGGTCTGGCCACAATACTTTGTCCACATCACAGAGGCAACCTCTATGTCCCCACATAGACCATATTTATAATTGCAGTCTCTTGTACATCTGTAAACAAGCGTCCTCGTCCTCCATGGATGTCTTTGCCTTTCCACTCTGTACAGAATTCAAACACAGTATCTGTTCAGCATAGGAACTGTAAACAATGTACAAAAAATGTAGACCAGCATGATGACCAACCTCATTCATTCAATGTAGTACAGCATGATAACCAACCTCATTCATTCAATGCAGTGCAGTAAATGGATGGCTTAGAATTACAGATGTTTATGCAATACTATGCAGTCATACGTATTTTACAGTACATTACTATAATGCTAAAATAGTCATTAGATATTTGCATACCTGTTCTCATTTCTGAAGGTTCGAATTATGGACGCCACTGTAAATCAACTTAAGCCTCTCTCATGGTCACACCGTGGTTGATCACATGATCAACAAGTTTTGCCCTAATCTCATCAGAGATGGCTCTTCTTCCTTCTCTTCTTTGCCCTCATCTTCTTCCTTTCCCTCCTACTCCTCTTGCTCTCTGTCCATTGTTGGCATCCATTGTTCAAAGCAGGTAATCTGACCTTTGACCTATTTATAGGCCTATACTACAGTAAAGCAGTGATTGGTTAGTGATCAGTTAAGCTATTAGTGTTTGCACATGTGAGGAGTGTGTGTGTGACCTGGTGAATAAGTGTAGCATTTTGATTGGTTGTGTTTGGAAAAGGAAAGAAAGTCACTTCCTGTTCGATTTTTGTGTTTTAGGTAGATAATTGTGTGTAGTGTTTTGAAAAAAAGTGTTTTATGCAATTGACAACCGAGTCAAACGCTGAGAAATAGTTAGTTTTGCACTTTGAGTGAGAGGTTTCAAAAATCGTGTGACATGAAAAGATTTTGTGTGTAAGCAGTTGGAAAAAACTGTAAGCACAATTTTGAATACAGGGCCCGGTTTGTCAAAACACTACCAACACACAATTAGCACAACCCTACACCAAAGTAGCACAACACTTCAGATCATTTGCAAAATGGAACACTTGTCAAAACTATACACGACTTCATAAAAATAATATTTTGTTACCATACGAAACACACATTTCATATGACTTCAATCTTTTTGAACCAGTTACACACTGCTGTTGCTAACCTAAAACACTTTTAGCAAGTCTAATTGTCAGTGATTAGAGTACTGTAAATGAAGGACACAGAGAAAGTGCAACTATACAAACACTACACAAAACCAATGCTGCAGACTGAGGAAAACATCATTTATTTCTCTCCATTCATGCAGGATTTCCTCAGCACCTTCCATCTGCAAAACTCCCTGAAATACAGTGAAAGACAAGATTGTGTAGTTCAGGGTAGGTCTAGTATACAGTCAATGTAAAGAAGTCATGTGTGCAGTAAAGTACTAAAGTGAACAATACAAACCTCCACATACTCCGTTTGACCCTCTCTGAATTCCACTCGATAAAGTTGTTTCATTTGAACCTGATGTCTTTTCAGGATGTGTGCCAGTGTTGACTGAGACCTGATGGACATTATTGAAAATGGCTTGTAGTTCTCTGAGCCTGATGGACATTATTGAAAATGGCTTGTAGTTCTCTGAGACCTGATGGACATTATTGAAAATGGCTTGTAGTTCTCTGAGCCTGATGGACATCATTGAAAATGGCAAGGTCACCGATAATGTTGGCTTGTAGTTCTGAGACTGATGGACATTATTGAAAATGGCACGGTCACCGATAATGTTGGCTTGTAGTTCTCTGAGCCTGATGGACATTATTGAAAATGGCATGGTCACCGATAATGTTGGCTTGTAGTTCTCTGAGCCTGATGGACATTATTGAAAATGGCATGGTCACCGATAATGTTGGCTTGTAGTTCTCTGAGCCTGATGGACATTATTGAAAATGGCATGGTCACCGATAATGTTGGCTTGTAGTTCTCTGAGCCTGATGGACATTATTGAAAATGGCATGGTCACCGATAATGTTGGCTTGTAGTTCTCTGAGCCTGATGGACATTATTGAAAATGGCATGGTCACCGATAATGTTGGCTTGTAGTTCTCTGAGCCTGATGGACATTATTGAAAATGGCATGGTCACCGATAATGTTGGCTTGTAGTTCTCTGAGCCTGATGGACATTATTGAAAATGGCATGGTCACCGATAATGTTGGCTTGTAGTTCTCTGAGCCTGATGGACATTATTGAAAATGGCATGGTCACTGATAATGTTGGCTCTCTGAGACTGATAGCAAAACCATGTTTATTATCTCTCTCCCTTGTTCTTGCGTGAATATGGGCCCCCTTCCTCCTTGTCGTTCCCGACCCTCAATCCTATGTAGAGAATAATACATGTAACTTACTGTACAATGTCACAGGAAGGGGTATCCCAAGTGCTGATATGGTGCATACAATAAGCAGCTGATTACTGTAACTGTAGACATATCTACCTGTTTTCCTGTCAAAAAGTCCTTATGACAGATGCCACTGTATATCTGCTAAGATTTGGCTGAACTCTCAGTCCAGCCTCCCTCAGCGTCAATCTGTGGTTCACAGCATGGTGTATTAGTGTTGCACGAATGTCATTTGATAAGTTTGGTCCTCTTCTTCTTTGTGCACGTTCTCCTTCTGCTTCAGGTCTTCCTCGGCCTCTGCCTCTTCCTCTACCTCCTTCTCCTCCTCCTGTGTGTACTCCTCCTCTCACCCTCACTCTTCTTCTGACTCCTTCCATTTTGGTTGAAGGCAGGTGAACCTACCTGCTGCATTTTTTCATAGTGCTTAAACCTGATTGGTGTGTCTACAATTTAGCAATCATGTGTTTGTGCACCTGATGGCTGTGTTTAACAGATTGGCTCATAGGTGTGGTAATTTGACAGTCAGTGCTTTGGAATTGCAAGGAAGTGACATCATGACATATAATTCTGTGTCTGATGTATACAAGTGTGTTTAGTGTTTTGCAAATAGTGGGAAGCTGACAATGTGCTTACAGTTGTGCAAATCTAGCCTTGTGTTTTGCTCCTTTAGTATAAGGTTTTGCTAATTGTGGGAAAAGTTCAATTTTAGTGTGTAAGCAATTGTGAAAAAAAACTAAGTCAGTGTTACCTGAACTTAAAACATTTTGTTGGCCCAAGTAGGGACACCCACACATTGAAGGAGTTATTTTAACATACAATGTTTTCAACTTACATATTTGACACACATCATGCATGTTCATTTATACATTAATTATTATTCAACATTATCTGACTTGTTGAATGACCTCTTGGTTCACAGCATACAGATCTTCATGCTATGCCACAATGTCTGTGTCAATAATGGATTTCACCTGTCTTGCTACACTTTGTACAACAATGTAAATATCAGTTCTGCTAAAATTACACAAGAAAAAGTATTTTATTTATCATTGTGACCAAGGAGTAACATTAAAACAGAAAATCCCAAAATAAGTAAATCAAATGAATGATGAGAGAATAGTCAGATTAACTGATAACTGAAACAGACATGGTGGAGAAGCAGGAACCTTGGAATGCCATGAACCAAGAGGTTGTGAGTTCAAATCCCAAGTAAGGACATGTTGAATAATAATGACTGTATAAATGAACATGCACAATGTTGTCAATGTCTGTCAAATACGTATGTTAAAAGTACTATGGGTTTCCATAGGTTTTCTCAAGTTGGAGCTAAGTCTGGGCCAACTAAAAAAGGCTATGGAACAAGTTACTAAATAATCATTAGTTGAATCAACAAGATTTATGACAGTATATGTTTGCATTTATCAACAGTCCAATACACATGGGCAGACAGGAACACATCCATAGCATTTTCAATCTCCTCCCTTTTCCAACTGTGTGGATTACCAGCAACACTTTATATCTTCACCATCATCATCCTCCACACAACCTGTAATGGCGTTCTTCGTTTATCGAAAGAAAGTCGGACCGAAATGCAGCGTGGTGGTTACTCATGTCTTTAATGAATGAATCGCGGTACATGAAATAACTGATAAATACATAACAACAAAACGGAACGTGAAACCTAATTACAGCCTATCTGGTGAAACTACACAGAGACAGGAACAATCACCCACGAAATACACAGTGAAACCCAGGCTACCTAAATACGGTTCCCAATCAAAGACAACAAGAATCACCTGACTCTGATTGAGAACCGCCTCAGGCAGCCAAACCTAAACTAAACACACCCCTAATCAACCACAATCCCAATGCCTACAAAAACCCCAATACGACAACACAATAACATAAACCCATGTCACACCCTGGCCTGACCAACTAATTAACTAAAACACAAAATACAAAGACCAAGGCGTGACACAACCCTTGGATGGGAATTCTACAGTAGAGCACGACATCACACCATTGTGATGATTGACAAAGAGACAGGCAGGCCTATAGTGGTGACCAAATTAGCACTAAACTAAAAGTCATCAGACTCAATAACAAGCAGGAGGAAAGGATATGCAAAACTGAAGATCTTTGTAAGCCAAGTCAAATAACATCAATAACACCATCACATGGTGGATATCACCGTCGGCAATGCAGCGTTCACTGCCAAGCATCGCTGCACCATCGACAGGGGCGGTAAATATTTAATCAGGGATGCAGATGTGTCAATTAATGAAACACAGAGACAACACAACACAGTCAGATCCCAGATCCCTCAACTTGCACAGCTCCATGCTTTGTCTGTCTTTGACTTTTTCTGTCTTGCTCAAGGATATGAAATTCTCAACACCAATGAGAGGGACGCTGGAGACATTCAGGAGGCAGAACAAATGAAGATGTGTGTTCGGAGGCCGTGCGTCGACTTGATGTATTAACATGGCTGGTACATGTGGTGGACAGCGTAAGAGGTGGAGCAAATCTACTGTAATGTTATTATGTTTTCGCCTGAGGAAAACAATCATTCAGTTTGATCTGATCACTGACTGGCCTCTGAACAGTATTCACATGCAGCCACTTGTCTTTTCCAGTTCCTGTTCTCTGTCACAGAGTTCTGCTCAGGGGAGGAAAAAACATCACAGGCGTCATTATAGAAATTATTAAAGGAGTTGGTGCTAATTTATTGAATGAATTAAGTGGAGTCCGGTGGGGGTTATTTCAATAATAGAGTAATGTTAGTAATGTTTTAATAGGGATGGCACACACTGATTGGGTAATTACATCTCAGCTCTCCCATGCTGCCTGCCTGTCTTAGGGCTGGTTCTGGGTGACAAGAGGAAGGAGGTGGACTGTGGATGATTTTTTATTTTTTTTAACCTTTATTTATACAGATTTTTCTCATTGAGATAAAATCTATTTTTTAAGGGAGACCTGGTCCAACAGCAGCAGGGGGAACAAAGATTCAGACAAAACAACTTACATACGCTAGCACAACATTGAACATTCACCATACAGTGCGTTACAGTACACACCACAACATTATGCCTTTCTTGCCAACCTGCCATAGGAGGCCTATGAGAATGGACAGGGTGGAATAAATATATATACACACACACACACACACACACACACACACACACACACACACACACACACACACACACACACACACACACACACACACACACACACACACACACACACACACACACACACACACACACACACACACACACACACACTCAACCTTGAGTGATTGTAATATGTGCTTTTTCATGTTTGATTTAGGGTCCAGTGTCCTATATAGGTGTGCTACTGCTGCTGGCTTGGAGAGCTGGATCAGAGGAGCACAGCCCCTTTGAATGGCCCCTTCCTCGGCACTATGCCTGCCTGGCACAGAGGAAGAGAGGAGAGAAGGGAGATGGAGGGAAAGATGGTTGTAGAAAAGGAATTGTGAGGAGAAAATGTGCTGTATATTTACATTGTGCATGTATTGGTATTAGTGTGCAGTATGCCTACTAGGTTTCTGATCATAAGAATGTGGCTGTGCAGTATGCCTACCAGGTTTCTGATCATAAGAATGTGGCTGTGCAGTATGCCTACCAGGTTTCTGATCATAAGAATGTGGCTGTGCAGTATGCCTACTAGGTTTCTGTTTGGCTGTGCAGTATGCCTACTAGGTTTCTGGTCATGAGAATGTGGCTGTGCAGTATGCCAACTAGGTTTCTGATCATAAGAATGTGGCTGTGCAGTATGCTAGGTTTCTGATCATAAGAATGTGGCTGTCAGTATGAGGTTTCTGATAAGAATGTGGCTGTGCAGTATGCCTACTAGGTTTCTGATCATAAGAATGTGGCTGTGCAGTATGCCTACTAGGTTTCTGGTCATAAGAATGTGGCTGTGCAGTATGCCTACTAGGCTTCTAATCATAAGAATGTGGCTGTGCAGTATGCCTACTAGGTTTCTGATCATAAGAATGTGGCTGTGCAGTATGCCTACTAGGTTTCTGATCATAAGAATGTGGCTGTGCAGTATGCCTACTAGGTTTCTGATCATAAGAATGTGGCTGTGCAGTATGCCTACTAGGTTTCTGATCATAAGAATGTGGCTGTGCAGTATGCCTACTAGGTTTCTGATCATAAGAATGTGGCTGTGCAGTATGCCTACTAGGTTTCTAATCATAAGAATGTGGCTGTGCAGTATGCCTACTAGGTTTCTGGTCATGAGAATGTGGCTGTGCAGTATGCCTACTAGGCTTCTGATCATAAGAATGTGGCTGTGCAGTATGCCTACTAGGTTTCTGATCATAATAATATAGCTGTGCAGTATGCCTACTAGGTTTCTGGTCATAAGAATGTGGCTGTGCAGTATGCCTACTAGGTTTCTGATCATAATAATGTGGCTGTGCAGTATGCCTACTAGGTTTCTGGTCATAAGAATGTGGCTTTGCATTATGCCTACTAGGCTTCTAATCATAAGAATGTGGCTGTGCAGTATGCCTACTAGGTTTCTGGTCATGAGAATGTGGCTGTGCAGTATGCCAACTAGGTTTCTAATCATAAGAATGTGGCTGTGCAGTATGCCTACTAGGTTTCTGATCATAAGAATGTGGCTGTGCAGTATGCCAACTAGGTTTCTAATCATAAGAATGTGGCTGTGCAGTATGCCTACTAGGTTTCTGATCATAAGAATGTGGCTGTGCAGTATGCCTACTAGGCTTCTAATCATAAGAATGTGGCTGTGCAGTATGCCTACTAGGTTTCTGATCATAAGAATATGGCTGTGCAGTATGCCTACTAGGTTTCTGATCATAAGAATGTGGCTGTGCAGTATGCCTACTAGGTTTCTGATCATAATAATGTGGCTGTGCAGTATGCCTACTAGGTTTCTGGTCATAATAATGTGGCTGTGCAGTATGCCTACTAGGTTTCTAATCATAAGAATGTGGCTGTGCAGTATGCCTACTAGGTTTCTGATCATAAGAATGTGGCTGTGCAGTATGCCTACTAGGTTTCTGGTCATAATAATGTGGCTGTGCAGTATGCCTACTAGGTTTCTGATCATAAGAATGTGGCTGTGCAGTATGCCTACTAGGTTTCTGATCATAATAATGTGGCTGTGCAGTATGCCTACTAGGTTTCTGGTCATAAGAATGTGGCTGTGCAGTATGCCTACTAGGTTTCTGATCATAAGAATGTGGCTGTGCAGTATGCCTACTAGGTTTCTGATCATAAGAATGTGGCTGTGCAGTATGCCTACTAGGTTTCTGGTCATAAGAATGTGGCTGTGCAGTATGCCTACTAGGTTTCTGATCATAAGAATGTGGCTGTGCAGTATGCCTACTAGGTTTCTGATCATAAGAATGTGGCTGTGCAGTATGCCTACTAGGTTTCTGATCATAAGAATGTGGCTGTGCAGTATGCCTACTAGGTTTCTGATCATAAGAATGTGGCTGTGCAGTATGCCTACTAGGTTTCTGATCATAAGAATGTGGCTGTGCAGTATGTCAGTGTAAATATATGAGTGTGAAGGGTGGGCCATAAGACAAACAACCTTTCACGTTGCATAGGAAGACAGAGAGGTGATCAATCCTGCATTGCCATTTGATTCTTAACATGTCAGCCACTTAAACAGAAGAAAATAAAATAATCACAAAGAAAAGTGGAGGGAGGGAGGAAAATATTCAATCTTCAGCAAAAATGTCAGGCTCGGTTATTATCTTTTTTAAGCAATAAAGCCCACGTACCTCTTCCACACTCTCATCTCACAGTTGAACACATCAAACAGCTTGCGATGAGAGAGAGAGAGAGAGAGAGAGAGAGAGAGAGAGAGAGAGAGAGAGAGAGAGAGAGAGAGAGAGAGAGAGAGAGAGAGATTGTCTATAATGTGAAACTTCATTGGACCAGGCTGGGTCTGTAATGGGACTGAATCCCGATCAATAGAAACTCTCCTTAGGCCTTTCAGAGGCATAATGACTTTGGGTTTCTCAATAATTAAGATATTGTTACTGTAGTGACTGCAGGGTCAGCCAATCATTAACCCCATGTTAAATATGCCTTTGTTTTAATTGCTTCACCTTAAAACCTCTGAAAACTCATGGCTGGAAATTAAGGGACAACAACCACCTGTTTGTGTGTGTATGTGTGTATGCGTGTGTGCGTGTGCGCGTGTGCGTGTGTGTGTGCGTGTGTGTGTGTGTGTGTGTGTGTGTGTGTGTGTGTGTGTGTGTGTGTGTGTGTGTGTGGTCCCCCATTGCTTTTTCTCCAGCCACACACAGGTACAATGCAATCAGACGTCACCACGGGAACCTGCTATAATGCTGTGGTGTGTGCTAATTAACACTGAATAGAGCTCAGATTATTTTTGGGGAACAATTACATCTTTATGTCTTACTGGAATACAAACACCTTTATCTGGAACTGATGTACTCTTCTGAAGAGATTTCAAGTGAGATTTCTTCTTGTTTAAACACCCTCTGGATCAAACACATTTTGAGGAGGCCACATCGTTTGACTTTCATATGGCTGTTTGAGAGGCAATTGAAGGTCCTTTCATAGCCTTGCTAAAGTCAAGCAGCAGGGTGAAGTTAGAGGCTGTGGTGGACGTAGAGCAGGAGGATCTCATCTGCACGTCCACTCAGACACAGCACCACTCCATTCCAGCAATCACTCCCATCCCATCCCAGCCATTCCTGCTCTGCCCCAGCTGGGTAATGAGAAACAATGGATTTATATCCGACGTGTTGCCTTTCTTTTTTCACTTTTAGTCCTCTCCTTCTCTCTCTCCCTTCCACGGCATTGCCATTGGCTGTTGGTAAATGGACTAAAGCACCGTTCAATAGGCCGATGCACTCCATCAAGACGAGGGGGTCTGACCTTTTCTAGCGCAGGGAAACGCAATTCATATCGGCCGGACCAGCTGCCCGCTAAACGCACATCTCATCCAATTTCCAGATGCTTGCAACACCAAAAAAATCACGAGTGGGTGGCCGGGGAGGGCTGGGGGGTTTGTTTGAAAGGGACTGGCGGGCAGGGAAGTCCTGATGGATTTTAGATTGGTTTCTCAATTTCTCTTCACTCAGGAGAGGGGGGAAAGAGACAAGACAAAGCGGAAAAACAAACACTAATATGTGAACACACACACACACACACACAGTCAGTCAGTCAGTCAGTCAGACAGACAGACAGACAGACAGACAGACAGACAGACAGACAGACAGACAGACAGACAGACAGACAGACAGACAGACAGACAGACAGACAGACAGACAGACAGACACATGATAGATCTATGCAGATAGATGCATGTAGACAAACAATCATCCAACAAAAAGGTGCAAAAAATAACTAAATGGATAATGCAGTAGGTTTCAATACAAAGACACAATTGATATCCTTGATATCATTTTCATTGTATTTCTTTTGATTAGTCTTTTGGCTGTAGAATCATCACCATTACAGTGACTATTACTGTGAGTCCCCAGGAAACTGCCTGATGGACGCATACCGTTGCCATTGACTATTGGTTGTGTGATGGACCGCCAAAATAAGCAGTTGGAGACTGGATTCCCCGAAAACAAATGATTTGCACACACTTCACGCAAGCAAGCCTAAAAGCTGTTACACAGCAGGTGGTTGTGACACAACCTTTTCCACCTCAGCATACTTTACTTATCTCTGACATAATATAATGTAGTTATATAATGTGTCTCCCTCTGAAGATTTGACAATGTACTGTATGTGTCCACCTATTAGCAATGGTACGTCTGTTTGAATTACAGGGAGTCACATGACAGTTCACTGGCTTCAAACATAGCCATCAATTTAATTTAAAAAATGTCAGTGATTTTGTTCTGCACTGCAAAAAAGTACATATTCTGATACACATACTGTAGTGACAAAACATAGCAGTTAAATGACAGCAAGCTGTCCATGTGAAGAATGGATCCCTGTCTGTCTGTCTGTCTGTGTGTGTGTCTGTCTGTCTGTCTGTCTGTCTGTCTGTCTGTCTGTCTGTCTGTCTGTCTGTCTGTCTGTCTGTCTGTCTGTCTGTCTGTCTGTCTGTCTGTCTGTCTTTCTGTGTGTGTCTGTCTGTCTGTCTGTCTGTCTGTCTGTCTGTCTGTCTGTGTCTGTCTGTGTGTGTGTGTCTGTGTGTGTGTGTGTGTGTGTGTGTGTGTGTGTGTGTGTGTGAGTGAGTGATAGAAATACAGAGAGAGAGAGAGAGAGAAAGAGAGCACGAGAAAGCGGGGGGGATGGAAAGGGGGAGAGGGGGAGGGAGAGAGGGGGGGTGGAGGAGAGAGAGAGAGGGGGGTTGGAGGGAGAGAGAGAGAGAGAGAGAGAGAGAGAGAGAGGGGGGGGGTGAAGGGAGAGAGAGAGAGTGAGAGGGAGAGAGAGAGAGAGAGAGAGAGAGAGAGAGAGAGAGAGAGAGAGAGAGAGTGGGGGGGGAGTCCTCTGTCCCTGAGACAGCTCTTTCTATTGTTGTATTATTTCTATTAGAAAAGTGAACATGGGCCTATCTCCATGTTTCTTACTCTTCCTTCTTTGCTGTTCGTATAAATATTTGACGCACCATATATTATTTATTAGACGAGAGCTTCATCATTTATCAAGGGAAAATAATACAGTATACATTTCAATTTTGTTATGGCTGATTTTTACCATTCCCTATGGGGGGTGTCACAGACAGTGAGAGGCACGCCCGCACACGCCGGCACGCACGCAAGCACACACTCACACACATGCACACGTACACACAACCACCCTTTCAGAGCAGAAGATGTGCCTTGAGCAATGAACCAGTCATATAGTGTATGAGCATATTTTGGGATAAACAACTGGTACTGGTAATTCAGTGCAGCCCTCTTGGATACTGCAGTGTGTCAACTGGCTCCGAACATACTGACTGAGCCATAGACCAGCCCTAACCCAGATACTAGCACAGTGTTCCTTCAGGTCCTTTTCCCAAGCCTCCTGCCTGTCTGGGTATGTCTGCTTGGCCCAATTAAACCTGTTTAGAGAGCCTTCAGCAATGCTCTCACTGGGGACTGCTATGTCACATCGTCCTCAGTGGGCTTATGACTTCATGAAGCAAACTCTAGTCACCTGGCATGGTTTGACTGAAATATACATAGATACACTATTTTGGTGAAATAATCAATTATTTTCAACAGGGTTGACTGGTCATCTGTGGAGTAGTATTGTTTCTGAATCTCCCCCTTCCTTCTCCATAGTGGTAGGAAGGGATGGAGGGGGTGGCTGGGTTGTTGGGTGTCAGATTTCCCCAAACCCACAAAAACATCCACAGCTACACGGCAGTGTGTGTTGTGCATCCCAAGAGTCACACTTCCTGCTGTTTGGAAACTAATTTTACAGCCTGGACTAGATGGAAAAACCCCTTACCAACCCTCCCTCTTCTCTTTCCTTCTATGCATCCCTCCCATCTTCTGTCCTCTACCTCACTCCTCTCCTCTCCCATTCCCCCTTCGCTTTGAAATACATAGTGAGACGGAGGGGTGGGAGAGTTTGGGCACGAGAAGGGGAAAATGGGGGAAAAAGTTCTCTTCTTTCTGAAATCATGCTCTTGAGCGGTTTGGAAAGGCGTATGGTGTTTGGATTGGCATGGCGGCCTGCAGACAACGGGGAGAGAAGGGCTGGAGGTTGGAGGAGGTTGGGGATTCTAAATAAATATGTCTGCCGGGCTGGGGAGAGGTGTCAGCGGGCCTCAGGCCCTGCGTCTTTCCTGGGCTCGCTGGAGCTCCACCAGGTCACAATACATAACCACACTGTGTGTGAGTGTTTGCCGTGTGTGTGTGTGTGTGTGTGTGTGTGTGTGTGTGTGTGTGTGTGTGTGTGTGTGTGTGTGTGTGTGTGTGTGTGTGTGTGTGTGTGTGTGTGTGTGTGTGTGTGTGTGTGTGTGTGTGTGTGTGTGTGTGTGTGTGTGTGTGTGTGTGTGCGCGTGCGTGTGTAGAATGTAGTTTTCACGTTACTAAAACAGCACACTCAATCAAGGCCTACAAAATATCTCCCTTATTGCACAGAGAGCATACGGCTATTACGCAAAGCCGATACATCTCTCCCTCTCGCCCCCTCTCCTCTTTCTATCTCTCCCTCTCGCCCCCTCTCCCTTCTCTCCTCTTTCTATCTCTCCCTCTCGCCCCCTCTCCCTTCTCTCCTCTTTCTATCTCTCCCTCTCGCCCCCTCTCCCTTCTCTCCTCTTTCTATCTCTCTCTCTCTCCTCCCTCCCCATATATATATTCTAGGCTCTCCATCTCTCAGTGGCTGTCCACATTTTCACTAGACCTTAATCACTAACACTAGGCTGTTCACAACATCCAGACGTTCTTTCTTCTTGTCACGACAGTTTCCTTAGACATCCATCCATGAACTGTTAACTGAGCGCAGTTAAGCATTTCTCCACTGTTTAACATTTGCAAAATATCAAACACCTATTTTGACAGCTGCTGTATATATAGTTACAATTGACATAAACCCTGTATAGTGATGATCATCCCATCCTACAATGGAGACTTGCTACTTCTCTCTGTATGCTGCTGGAAGTGCTGAAGTCTACTTTGCAGTGGATGACAAATCACCCAGCGTTCCCATTTGACATGAAATCAGCCAAAGACACTGTTTGATTTACACACACGCTGCTTGGGCTGGGACTCGCTTCACTCCAAAACAATAACAATAATGAGAAGAAGAAACTTGAGGGAAAATTCCAAACAACAAAATAAAAGAGAGAATGTGTCCCAGCTCTGCCAAGCACCTCACACACTGACAAACTCCAGTCCTGCCCTGGGAAAGACAACAGAGGGAACCAGCGCTACCCTGTCCTCAGCCCAGATCAGCAGCACTGGAGCTGGGCACGCGAGCAGGTACCCTTGGTACCCCCTCCAGAACATGTGCAGAGTTATGTGTTTTGGAAGGTCTGAATTGGAATTGGGTCTGTCTCGGTAGTAGGTTTATGTTGGACAAAAGTCCACTGGTAGGAAAACAACCTGACAATATGGCAAGAGGAGGCTACTGAGGCGTGTCACATGTCGTAGGCGTATATCCCTTTAAGCCATTTCATCATGCATGTGACTGTCTATGGGACTAATGGAGGCTTTAGGGTTGCTTCAGCTTAGAACCATTGAGGTCTGGCCTTCCTGGGTTTTAGGGCTTTTCCCTCTCTGTGTTTGTCCAGCATTAACTGGTGCAGGCGAGGTTAGGGCTAGGTCAAGCCCAGTCTAAGCCCAGTCCAAGCCCAGTCCAAGCCTCAGCAATAACTCAGCGAGTCTTGGTGTGGCTCTGAGGTCCATGTTGATTGGACACATCCCACAACGCCAGCATAGGAAAACAGCCATTTTGGTTTCATGGTTACTTATCACAGGCACATTTTAATGGTTGTATTCTGGAATAGGTCTTGTTCTTTTGGCCTGGCCTGTCCACATCTGCACTCAGCAGGGGCTAACTGCTGCCTTCATGGCGTGCCCTATGAAAGAGTGCACTGATGATTTGTAAGCTATTTTTCTCCTGTTACTCTAAATGTACTCTAGATAAAACTATGGCTAACTCCTCAGACGATACAGTATAAAATTATTAACACCCCTCATCCAGCCCTATTTCATTAAGAATGATGAAGTTACGTATTGGGTTGTACCATACAGCTCTAATACAGCTCTTGAACGCAATAAGCCAGCCTCAGAAAATCCATTTTATAACGGAACATTGAAATTATAAAACACTGGTGTAAGAAATCGATAGAACAAAGACAAGAGAAAGAGGGGCAAGATGGAAGATCCAGCTGCTTTTCAAATTGAGATGAAAGGAAAAAAATAGAAAGGAAGAGGGGAAAGAACTCAAGGAAAAAATCCAAAGGGAAAAGTAGACCGCAAGATGCTATGAAGTCAGAGCAGAGCCTATCTCTTTTGACTCAATTGTGGTTTTGCTCCACGATTAAAAATGAATATCTGGCAGGATCCAACAAGGCCTTGTTAGCAAATCCACAGATACTATATAAAGCAGGGGGCTTCACCATATGCTCTCCCAGGGCTGAAGAGGGACTCACAACATGTGGTGGTTGGAGATGAGAGGTGGTGGATCCATTTAACTCTAGAGTCTAACAGCCCAATCAGACACAACACTGGCCTAACATAAGACCCATACACAACACTCACCCAACACCAAACCCATAAACAGAAAGACCAGTCAGACACAACACTCACCTAACATAAACTCATACACACAGAAACACTCAGTCAACACCAAACCCATACACACAGAAAGACCAGTCAGACACAACACTCACCCAACACCAAACCCATACACACAGAAAGACCAGTCAGACACAACACTGGCCTAACACCAAAACCATACACACAGAAAGACCAGTCAGACACAACACTCACCCAACACCAAACTCATACACACAGAAAGACCAGTCAGACACAACACTGGCCTAACATAAGACCCTCTAAACAACACTCACCCAACACCAAACCCATAAACAGAAAGACCAGTCAGACACAACACTGGCCTAACATAAGACCCTCTATACAACACTCACCCAACACCAAACTCATACACACAGAAAGACCAGTCAGACACAACACTCACCCAACACCAAACCCATACACACAGAAAGACCAGTCAGACACAACACTGGCCTAACATAAGACCCTCTAAACAACACTCACCCAACACCAAACCCATAAACAGAAAGACCAGTCAGACACAACACTGGCCTAACATAAGACCCTCTAAACAACACTCACCCAACACCAAACCCATACACACAGAAAGACCAGTCAGACACAACACTGGCCTAACATAAGACCCTCTACACAACACTCACCCAACACCAAACCCATACACACAGAAAGACCAGTCAGACACAACACTCACCCAACACCAAACCCATACACACAGAAAGACCAGTCAGACACAACACTGGCCTAACATAAGACCCTCTACACAACACTCACCCAACACCAAACCCATACACACAGAAAGACCAGTCAGACACAACACTGGCCTAACATAAGACCCTCTAAACAACACTCACCCAACACAAACCAACACCCATACACAACACCCAACATCAGAACACAACACTCACCCAACATCAGACCCTCTACACAACACTCACCCAACATCAGACCCTCTACACAACACTCACCCAACACCAAACTCATACACACAGAAAGACCAGTCAGACACAACACTCACCCAACATCAGACCCTCTAAACAACACTCACCCAACACCAAACTCATACACACAGAAAGACCAGTCAGACACAACACTGGCCTAACATAAGACCCTCTAAACAACACTCACCCAACACCAAACCCATACACACAGAAAGACCAGTCAGACACAACACTCACCCAACACCAAACCCATACACACAGAAAGACCAGTCAGACACAACACTGGCCTAACATAAGACCCTCTAAACAACACTCACCCAACACCAAACCCATACACACAGAAAGACCAGTCAGACACAACACTAACATAAGACCCTCTACACCAACAACACCAAACCCATACACACAGAAAGACCAGTCAGACACAACACTCACCCAACACCAAACTCATACACACAGAAAGACCAGTCAGACACAACACTCACCCAACATCAGACCCTCTAAACAACACTCACCCAACACCAAACTCATACACACAGAAAGACCAGTCAGACACAACACTGGCCTAACATAAGACCCTCTAAACAACACTCACCAACACCAAACTCATACACACAGAAAGACCAGTCAGACACAACACTGGCCTAACATAAGACCCTCTAAACAACAACATCAGACCCAACACCAAACCCATACACACAGAAAGACCAGTCAGACACAACACTGGCCCAACATAAGACCCTCTAAACAACACTCACCCAACACCAAACCCATACACACAGAAAGACCAGTCAGACACAACACTAAACAACACTCACCCAACACCCACAACACTCACCCAACACCAAACCCATACACACAGAAAGACCAGTCAGACACAACACTGGCCTAACATAAGACCCTCTAAACAACACTCACCCAACACCAAACCCATACACACAGAAAGACCAGTCAGACACAACACTGGCCTAACATAAGACCCTCTACACAACACTCACCCAACACCAAACTCATACACACAGAAAGACCAGTCAGACACAACACTGGCCTAACATAAGACCCTCTAAACAACACTCACCCAACACCAAACCCATACACACAGAAAGACCAGTCAGACACAACACTGGCCTAACATAAGACCCTCTACACAACACTCACCCAACACCAAACCCATACACACAGAAAGACCAGTCAGACACAACACTCACCCAACACCAAACCCATACACACAGAAAGACCAGTCAGACACAACACTGGCCTAACATAAGACCCTCTAAACAACACTCACCCAACACCAAACCCATACACACAGAAAGACCAGTCAGACACAACACTCACCCAACATCAGACCCTCTACACAACACTCACCCAACACCAAACTCATACACACAGAAAGACCAGTCAGACACAACACTCACCCAACTTCAGACCCATACACAACACCAGACCCAACACAACACTGGCCCAGCATCAGAACCAACACCAGACCCACACAACACTGGCCCAACACCAGACCCATAAACAACACTGGCCCAGCATCAGAACAACACCAGACCCATACACAATACTGGCCCAACATCAGAACACCAGACCCATACACAACACTGGCCCAGTCAGACACAACACTCAGACCCAACACAACACTGGCCCAGCATCAGAACCAACACCAGACCCATACACAACACTGGCCCAATATCAGAACCCCCCCAGACCCAACACAACACTGGCCCAGCATCAGAACCAACACCAGACCCATACACAACACTGGCCCAGCATCAGAACCAACACCAGACCCATACACAACACTGGCCCAATATCAGAACCAACACCAGACCCATACACAACACTGGCCCAGCATCAGAACCAACACCAGACCCATACACAACACTGGCCCAGCATCAGAACCCCCCCAGACCCATACACAACACTGGCCCAGCATCAGAACCAACACCAGACCCATACACAACACTGGCCCAGCATCAGAACCAACACCAGACCCATACACAACACTGGCCCAGCATCAGAACCAACACTGGCCCCAGACCCATACACAACACTGGCCCAGCATCAGAACCAACACCAGACCCATACACAACACTGGCCCAGCATCAGAAACCAACACCAGACCCATACACAACACTGGCCCAGCATCAGAACCAACACCAGACCCATACACAACACTGGCCCAGCATCAGAACCAACACCAGACCCAACACAACACTGGCCCAATATCAGAACCCCCCCAGACCCATACACAACACTGGCCCAGCATCAGAAACCCCCAGACCCATACACAACACTGGCCCAGCATCAGAACCAACACCAGACCCATACACAACACTGGCCCAGCATCAGAACCCCCCAGACCCATACACAACACTGGCCCAGCATCAGAACCCCCCAGACCCATACACAACACTGGCCCAGCATCAGAACCCCCAGACCCATACACAACACTGGCCCAGCATCAGAACCAACACCAGACCCAACACAACACTGGCCCAGCATCAGAACCAACACCAGACCCAACACAACACTGGCCCAGCATCAGAACCAACACCAGACCCAACACAACACTGGCCCAGCATCAGAACCAGCACACCAGACCCAACACAACACTGGCCCAGCATCAGAACCAACACCAGACCCATACACAACACTGGCCCAGCATCAGAACCAACACCAGACCCATACACAACACTGGCCCAGCATCAGAACCAACACCAGACCCATACACAACACTGGCCCAGCATCAGAACCAACACCAGACCCATACACAACACTGGCCCAGCATCAGTGTCAGAAGGTACTCTGGAACTGTCACAGGAATGTTCTAAAACCATTCCAAGAAACTGTACGAAAATGTTATTCAATTATGAAAATGTTGCTGCCTTTTGCAAACACTGATGTTTCTACTAGACCCAATAATTATTCACTGAGTCATCACCCATAGTAATCCTAATCATGTATTTTCAGAAAATAATCAGACAACAGTCTGAATCTTATATATCTAAATATTGCCCTCTACACTGGGCTTGAGAAAGTACCAAAATTGTACAGAACTCCTTGGCCTTATACCATGTTCTGGGCCCATTTTTCAACACATACGTATTATTGCACATGCTGTGTGTTTTTGTTCATTCAGTAGGAATACAGATAGAATGGAAGGAAAAGCAGTGCAATTCTGTTACCATTTCCTGTTTCCGTGGAGCCAGGATCTTGGGGGAGCAGGGAGAGGGGAGACCTGGTGTCCAGGTAGCGCCAAGGCACATTGAAGAATGGATAGAAAAATAATAAATGTGCCTAGAGAGAAAACACTTTAAATAGTCTCTGCATAGATGTTTGAATGTGTCACATGCCTGCCAAGTGTTGAAGAAATTAGCCTGAATTGATGCAACGTTTAAAATACTACGAGGGACAATGACAGATGGACAATGTGTACTGTACACGTGCGTGATAAGTATGAAAGAAAGGGAGAGAATACCACACACTGTCTGTCTGGATGCCTCTCCAATACACATTGATGACAATGCATATAATGTTTAGTATGCAGTACGATATGGGATTAATTGTTATTTTCCCTGAAACCGTTTTTTTTTTTAAATGACAATTATTTACCTTTTTTTGTCATTACGTGTAAAAAACTACACAGTAATTACACGTTACTAATCCGAAACATGGCCAGTTTCCTTTCATTACATTTCAACAATGCAACAGGAGAACATTACATCTTTTACGTTATTTTCTCAACCAGCTATAAGTTTGTTGGTTTTGTTTGTTGGATATTTCAAGACGAATCTGTTCAATGGCAAAGCATGGATTTAGGGCTTTCCTATCTTCACTGCAGGGAAGCAACTGCTTCTAATTACATTTTAGTATCATTTTTAGAATGTTCCTTACCAAGAAAACATTCTTCTAACATTAAGTCTCTGTGGTTTTTCGCAATAAAAACTCATAATGTTTTACCACGATGATCTTGCCAAACAAAAAGAGTTAGAAAGTGAGCATGGGGCGCGTGAAGCCTGGCTGCAATATAAACTGTGAAACTGAAAAAACACTAGAAACAGAAATGCTTCTCCTGTGGTTTAAATCTAGATAGGAGGTTGTTGGGGAAACCATTAGATCAATCACATTGCAATTTACTGGCCAATCAGGCTTAAATTACAACAACAGGGAGAGTTCATTAGACGAGAGCAGGGACCAATCAGGACGCAAAGATGTGTGCAAAGAGGCTTAACATAGTTTCTGACCACAATAGAAATGCAGTGCAGACCTCTGCTTGACACTAATGAAGTAGATATGAGGACACACAAGCAGCAGCAGCAGCAGCCTGGAGTGGAGTAACATTACATGGTCTAATCCTGGTCGTGGCAGAGGGACAGCTTTTGAACCCTTCAGAAACATGCTCTACTTCGGGTTGGCTACGGGGAATAGAATTCTTTGGATTGAGAACTGGACGCATGGTGGGTGAGGGTTCAGTTAAGCAAATAAATATTGTTAAAGAAGAGGCAAATGTCAGGGAGCCCCTAAACTCCCCACCCACCCTGTAGGAGCCCCATTTTTTTACAAGCAGCACTGCCCCAGCACAACCTCCAGCGCTGCCAGCATGCTGCTTGCCTGACAGGCCTAGGCATTGAGGCCTAAAGAAAACAAACTCTGTCTGATTGAGAAAATAGTGCCGTAGGGGCCTCCTGGTGCCCGACGCTTATCTCACACAAGGCCAGCTTTGTGCTCCTGAAGGGGCTCGTCTCTGGACATCCACCACCCCGTCAGGTGGAGACTTCCAGGGCCCAGAGCTCCCCTCTATCCTACCCCGCTCCATCTCTACCTCTCGCCATGTCTACCGTAGTCCCTCCACTCAGACCAGTGGGTTTTTTTGGAGATGGGAACAAGATGGATATTGATCAGCAGGCCCCATACTGATCTGTGGACTGAAGCAATTCCTCAGAAATTTGAGATTGTAGAGTAGACTTCTTGGCCTCCAAACATCCTTATTTTGCATCAGCCATCCTATGATATTGTAACACATGTGGGGATGGGCATACTTCAGCATCATCTCAATGTCTATGGATGAAGTGAGATGCTGCCATGGGTGTCTTGATCTTCCACTAAACCACTCTTTGACTTTTTACTTTATAGTTGACTTTCAGTGATGTGTTAGAAGCCACTGTTTTAACTGAGATCTTTAAGTCATAGACTGTTGCTGATGCGGCACTATCCAACTTTAAACAACTTTAAACTTTAAACACGTGGATGATGCAGATGCACATAAACAGATAGTATGCTTGAGTTTATTTAATTGAAAGGAAGTGATTTATATATTGGCAGGATGGGACTAAGGTTACTAAACAAGCAGACCCCCACATTTGCAGCAATGACTGGTCTGATTTGCAGAGGTACAGGTCAGTGAAAGAACTCTGTGCAATGTTTTCAATTCCTTTGTCTCAAATTGTAATACGAGGCTCCAAAATGAAGGAACCCCATTTCTAAAATGTGTGTCATTTAGATTCAGAGGTAATTGGAAGTAAGTGGAACCAGTGAAACTCAAGACGTTTAACGAGTCACCACAACTGACTCTTTGTAAGATATAACCAGAGCATCGGTCGGTACAATAAACCTGCAGTCAGTATCCTCCACTTAAGCAATATGGTCCCAGGAGGTGTGGTATATGGCCGATATGTCACAGCTAACGTCTGTTCTTACGCATGCCGCAATGCCTAAATACAGCCCTTAGCCGTGGTATATTGGCCATATATCACACACCCCTGAGGTGACCTATTGCCATTATAAACTGGTTACCAATGTAATTAGAGCAGTACAAATGTATTTTTAAATACATTTACCCCAAAAAATAAAACAATTGCAGATCAATGCCATCGTTTTTAGCAGTGCATTTGGAAGTAATTCAGATCTATTGAAAGTTCTATTTTTTTTATTACATTACAGCCTTATACTAAAATGGATAAAATAGTTTATTTCCTCCTCATCAATCTACACACAATACCCCATGATGACAAAGGAAAAGCAGTTTTTTTTAAATGAATGAAAAATAACAATGAAATATAACATTTACATTTACATAAGTATTCAGACCCTTTACTCAGTACTTTGTTGAAGCACCTTTCGCAGTGATTACAGCCTTGAGTCTTCTTGGGAATGACGCTACAAGCTCGGCACACCTTTATTTGGGGAGTTTATCCCATTCTTCTCTGCAGATCGCCTCAAGCTCTGTCAGGTTGGATGCACAGCTTTTTTCAGGTCTCTCCAGAGATGCTTGATTGGGTTCAAATCCGGGCTCTGGCTGGGCCACTCAAGGACATTCAGAGACTTGTCCCAAAGCCACTCCTGCATTGTCTTGGCTGTGTGCTTAGGGTCGTTGTCCTGTTGGAAGGTCAACCTTCGCCCCAGTCTGAGGTCCTGAGCGGTTTTCATCACTGTACTTTGCTCTGTTCATCTTTACCTTGATCCTGACTAGTCTCCCAGTCCCTGCTGCTGAAAAACATCCCAACAGCATGATGCTGCCACCACCATGCTTCACCGGAGGGATGATGCCAGGTTTCCTCCAGACGTGACCCTTGGAACTCAGGCTAAAGAGTTCAATCTTGCTTTCATCAGACGAGAGAATCTTGTTTCTTATGGTCTAAGAGTCATTGAGGTGCCTGATTTGTGGAGTGCTGCAGAGATGGTTGTCCTTCTGAAAGGGTCTCCCATCTCCACATAGGAACTCTGGAGCTCTCTCAGAGAGACCATCGGGTTCTTGGTCACCTCCCTGACCAAGAACCTTCTCCCCTGAGTCTTGGAGGTTCCAAAATGATTTCATTTAAGAATGATGGAGGCCACTGTGTTCTTGGGGACCTTCAATGCAGCAGAATATTTTGGGTACCCGGAACTCTACAGACAATTCCTTTGACCTCATGGCTTGGTTTTTGCTAATGGCTTGGTTTTTGCTAACCTAATATAGACAGGTGTGTGCCTTTCCAAATCATGTCCAATCAATTGAATTTACCACAGGTGGACTCCAATCCAGTTGTAGAAACATCTCAAGGATGATCAATGGAAACAGAATGAACCTGAACACTTACGTACATTTCTAAAAACCTATTTTCTCTTTGTCATTATGGGGTATTGTGTGTAGATTGATGAAGACATTTTATTTTATTTTAATACATTTTACAATAAGGCTGTAATGTAACAAAATGTGGAAAAATGGAAGGGGCCTGAAAACTTGTGAATGTCTACACACAGTACAGTACCAGTTAAAGGTTTGGACACACCTACTCAAGTGTTTTTCTTTGTTTTTACTATTTTATACATTGCAGAATAATACTGAAGACGTCAAAACTATGAAATAACACATATGTAATCATGTAGTAACCAAAAAAGTATTAAACAATTCTAAATATATTTTCTAATTTAGATTCTTCAAAGTAACCACCCTTTGCCTTGATGACAGCTTTGCACACTCTTGGCATTCTCTCAACCAGCTTCATGAGGTAGTCACCTGGAATGCATTTCAATTAACAGGTGTGCCTTGGTAAAAGTTAACTTGTGGAATTTCTTTCCTTCTTAATGCACTTGAGCCAATCAGTTGTGTTGTGACAAGGTAGGGGTGGTCTGCAGAAGATAGCCATATTTGTTAAAATACCAAGTCCATATTATGGAAAGAACAGCTCAAATAAGCAAAGAGAAATGACAGTCCATCATTACTTTAAGACATGAAGGTCAGTCAAAATGGAAAATTTCAATAACTTTTAACATTTCTTCAAGTGCAGTCACAAAAACCATCAAGCATTATGATGAAACTGGCTCTCATGAGGACCACCACAGGAAAGGAAGACCCAGAGTTACTTCTGCTGCAGAGGATAAGTTAATTGGAGTTACCAGCCTCAGAAGTTGCAGCCCAAATAATAATAAAAAAATTTTTATTTTATTTTACCAGGCAAGTCAGTTACGAACAAATTCTTATTTTCAATGACGGCCTAGGAACAGTGGGTTAACTGCCTGTTCAGGGGCAGAACGACAGATTTGTACCTTGTCAGCTCAGGGATTCGAACTTGCAACCTTTCAATTACTAGTCCAACGCTCTAACCACTAGGCTACCCTGCCGCACTCTGTGAATAAATGCTTCATAAAGTTCAAGTAACAGGCACATCTCAACATCAACTGTTCAGAGGAGACTTCAAGGTAGATTTCTGCAAAAAACACAACTAAAGGACACCAAAATGAGTTGGACGGCAGAGTGAAGAAAAAGCAGCCAACAAGTGCTCAGCATATGTGGGACACTCTAGACCCACTCCAATTTGCATACCGCCCAAATAGATCCACAGATGATGCAATCTCCATTGCACTCCACACTGCCCTTTCCCACCTGGACAAAAGTAACACCTACATGAGAATGCTATTCATTGATTACAGCTCATCGTTCAACACCATATTACCCTCAAAGCTCATCACTAAGATAAGGATCCTGGGACTAAACACCTCCCTCTGCAACTGGATCCTGGACATCCTGGCGGTCCGCCCCCAGATGGTGAGGGTAGCCACGCTGATGCTCAACACTGGGGTGTGTGTTCACCCTCAGGGGTGTGTGTTCAGTCCCCTCCTGTACTCCCTGTTCACGACTGCAAGGCCAGGCCCGACTCCAACACCATCATTACATTTGCAGATGACACAACAGTAGGCCTGATCACCAAAAATGACGAGACAGGCTATAGGGAGGAGGTCAGAGACCTGGCCAGGTGGTGCCAGAATAACAACCTATCCTACAACGTAACCAAGACAAAGGAGATGATTGTGGACTACAGGAAAAGGAGGACCGAGCACGCACCCATTTACATCGACAGGTCTGTAATGGAGCAGGTTGATAGCTTTATCTTCCTTGGTGTCTACATCACCAACAAACTAGAATGGTCCAAACACACCAAGACAGTTGTGAAGAGGGCACGACAAAGCCTATTCCCCCTCAGGAAACTAACAAGATTTGGCATGTGTCCTCAGATCCTCAAAAGGTTCTACAGCTGCAACATCGAGAGCATCCTGACTTTTTGTATTACTGCCTGGTACGGCAACTGCTTGGCCTCCGACCTCAAGGCACTACAGAGGGAAGTGCGTACGGCCCAGTACATCACTGGGGCTAAGCTGCCTGCCATCCAGGACCTCTACACCAGGCGATGTCAGAGGAAGGCCCTAAAAATTGTCAAAGACCCCAGCCACCCTAGTCAAAGACTGTTCTCTCTACTAAGTAAGCATTTCACTGTAAGGTCTATCTGTTGTATTCGGCTGTCACGACTTCCGCCGAAGTTTGTCCCTCTCCTTGTTCGGGCACCATTCGGCGGTCGAAGTCACCAACCTTTTAGCCATCGCTGATCCTCTTTTCATTTTCCTTTGGTTTTGTCTTGTCTTTCATCACACCTGGTTCCAATCCCATCAATTTTTTTACCTTTATTTTACTAGGCAAGTCAGTTAAGAACAAATTCTTATTTTTAATGACGGCCTAGGAGCAGTGGGTTAACTGCCTGTTCAGGGGCAGAACGACAGATTTTGTACCTTGTCAGCTCGGGGATTTGAACATGTTGTGTATTTAAACCTCTGTTCCCCCTCATGTCCTTGTGGGTGATTGTTTGTTGTAAGTGCTTGTGCTTGTCTGTCCTGGTGTGTGTTGGGTTATGTACCCATTTATTTTATTAGTCTGTTTTCCGGTGGGTTTTGTTAATAAACTGCGCCGTTGGAAACATAGTTATTGCTCTCCTGCGTCGGACTTCTCTGCCGCCAGTTCGCACTCCTTACATCGGCGCACGTGACAAATAAACTTTGATTTGATTTGATACTTACTTTACTTTACTTAATCCTCTTTGTTCGTATGTGGAACATAAGATTCGTCACGAGAGAGCACCACTGTTGGCCATCTTCTACCTGTCTGGAGATTGTGTTCCATGATAGACCACAGCCCTTCATCTCCTTTGTCCAAATGCATCTAAAAGAAACACAAAAGGAGAGCTGGTAGTCTATGATAATGATATGTCAAATATTACTAGGCCCACACATTTTACTTCCACAGATACCAGAACATAAAGATTTTCCTCCTCATCCACAAAACATTCAGCAATCATTATTAACACATTCACACAAAGATACGAGACAAAGAATAATGGCTTCTATATGGAACATGAAAACTCAGAATGGAACAATATTGTTTGAAGCGTACTGCACCAGCCAGCCATTTTCAATTGGTATTTATTAGAAAGTTGGGGCCACATCTCTCTGATCGAAACAAAGAAAGAGAAATGAGAACTGTGGATGAAGCTGAGAGAGTCCATCAGAGCGTGTAAGCGATCTGAGACACTGAGGGTGGCATCTGGAGAAGCCAGTCCTTGGATCAGACTCATCCAGACCGAGAGCTTTATCTGCATCTGGGTCGCATGTGCCTATACAACGACAGAGAGACAGACGAGGGATGCAGCCAAGCAAATCCCCACCTTTTTACTCTTTCGGCATCAAATTGTCTTGTTATATTTTTCTGTTAGGCATTGTTGTTGTATTTGGAAACAATAATCAGACAACTGGTATTCAAACATGCTCACAAACAATGCTGTTGACATGCTCAATTGAAAACATCGGATATGTGCTGTCCAGATTCTCACCAGCACTCTGTGGTTATTTATGTGTGTTGAAAGAGAAAAATGAAGAATGAAAACAGACATACAGTAACGTTACTTATAAACAGAGATGAAGAGAATACAAAGAGGGGTAAATACAGAGAGAGGGAGAGAGATTTAGAGAGAGAGACAGAGAGAAAGAGAGAGAGAGAGAGAGACAGAGAGAGAAATAGAGAGAGAGCGACAGAGAGAGATTTAGAGAGAGAGCAACAGAGAGAGGGAGAGAGAGACAGAGAGAGCGACAGAGAGAGGGAGAGAGAGACAGAGAGAGAGTGACAGAGAGGGAGAGAGAGACAGAGAGAGAGAGAGAGACAGAGAGAGGGAGAGAGAGACAAAGAGAGAGAGAGACAGAGAGCGAGCGACAGAGAGAGATTTAGAGAGAGAGCGACAGAGAGAGATCGACAGAGAGAGGGAGAGAGAGACAGAGAGAGAGCGACAGAGAGATTTAGAGAGAGAGCGACAGAGAGAGGGAGAGAGAGACAGAGAGAGGGAGAGAGCGACAGAGAGAGGGAGAGAGAGACAGAGAGAGAAATAGAGAGAGAGAGAGAGAGAGAGAGAGAGAGATGGAGACAGAGAGAGACAGACATACAAACAGAGATAGAGAGAGATTCTCCATTAGCAGAATCAGGGGCCGGGGGCAGCCCGCAGGAGTGTGACCAGAGATTATTGTCCTGTGTGCTTGTTTGGGTTAAGGCTTTAGATGGGGAAATGGGATTAGGATAGCCCCGGCTGGAGAGAGAGACACACAGTAATGGGAAGCAGAGGAGTCCCCTGATCCTCCTCCACACAGAGCAGAGCAGAGAGAGCAGCTCTGTTATCCCACCTGATTGGATTACCCCCTGTTAAATGTGCTTTGATAAGGAAGGAGACCACTGCTGAGCCTCTCCTGAGTGCTGCTGGGAGGAGTAACACAGAGGCCTGTAAACGGATGCCTCTACACTCGTTGTGCTATTAACTCTGTTCTGTTTCTATTGCTTATGATAATGCCACGAGAATCAGAAAAGAGCAGGACAGTGACAGGTGATTATTCAACGTTGATATTGGCTTGGGCATGACCAATGACACTGTACAGGTATATCATGGACTCCTACAACACCCAGCTCATAATAGCACATCTCTATCACTGCACAGTTCCTCATCAGAGTTTAGAGACTCTGGGTTGGCCAATGTGGGTTGGGTGGGTAGCAGCAGAAGATCAAAATCAGCTCACTATACCACAGCTCCTGGATCAGTGTGTGGGGTTAAACCACAGTGTGCTTCTCTGAGCTGTTTTCACACATGTTCATATAAAAGAGAGATCCAACCTGCTAATTGCAGCTACTCTGCCAATCAAACAGCAACTACTGGTATCCTGCCTGACTTCCCTTCCAATGGCTGAGCAGCTAATTTCAGCAGCGGTTTAAACAGCTGGAAAACAGCGCCTTGTGGCAAAACTGGAGGGGAGAGCCTGTGTGTGAATGTGTCTGTGATTATCTGTCTCTAAAACACAGAGAATAACATCACAGTATGCTTTATGTATAGTGTGTTTTTGGCAAAGCATGTCTCTTATCAGTGCAGTCAGTGAAGAATCATGTCAGATACATTATTGGATGGCATTGGGTAATGTACAATTAGAGAAGATCCTTACATAGAAGACATCCAGAATATCACTACAGAAATGACAGAATATCTACACTCATTGTAATTATCAGCAGTGTTGGGGAGTAGTGAACTACATGTAGTTCAACAAATGATTTCACTACATTTGCAGTAGCTTGGTAGTAGTTGAACTATATTCAAATCTAAGCATTGTTTTCGGTGGTTAATGACTTTTTTGCCGTGTAGCGGTGTAGGTTACTACTGGAACTTTTCCTAAGTAACTTTAGATAAATAAGCTATATTTTTCTTATGAATAGCTTTAGTGTAGCTTAACATCTTCCAGAGCGAAGTCATTTGAAGCTTGGTAAACTATATTTTCAGAGTAGCTTCCCTAACACTGATTTTCATGCCTCCATACCTTCTCCTACATACCTACAGTGCCTTGCGAAAGTATTCGGCCCCCTTGAACTTTGCGAACTTTTGCCACATTTCAGGCTTCAAACATAGAGATATAAAACTGTATTTTTTTGTGAAGAATCAACAACAAGTGGGAAACAATCATGAAGTGGAACGACATTTATTGGATATTTCAATTTTTTAACAAATCAAAAACTGAAAAATTGGGCGTGCAAAATTATTCAGCCCCTTTACTTTCAGTGCAGCAAACTCTCTCCAGAAGAGGAATGGGAAAAAATTTCAGTCTCTCGATGTGCAAAACTGATAGAGACATACCCCAAGCGACTTACAGCTGTAATCGCAGCAAAAGGTGGCGCTATAAAGTGTTAACTTAAGGGGGCTGAATAATTTTGCACGCCCAATTTTTCAGTTTTTGATTTGTTAAAAAAAATTGAAATATCCAATAAATGTCGTTCCACTTCATGATTGTTTCCCACTTGTTGTTGATTCTTCACAAAAAATACAGTTTAATAAATACAGGTCTGATAAAATACAGGTCTGATACTCCTTCCATTTCAATATTATCACTTGCACAGTGCTCCTTGGGATGTTTAAAGCTTGGGAAATCTTTTTGTATCCAAATCCGGCTTTAAACTTCTTCACAACAGTATCTTGGCCCTGCCTGGTGTGTTCCTTGTTCTTCATGATGCTCTCTGCGCTTTTAACAGACCTCTGAGACTATCACAGTGCAGGTGCAGAGACTTGATTACACACAGGTGGATTGTATTTATCATCATTAGTCATTTAGGTCAACATTGGATCATTCAGAGATCCTCACTGAACTTCTGGAGAGAGTTTGCTGCACTGAAAGTAAAGGGGCTGAATAATTTTGCACGCCCAATTTTTCAGTTTTTGATTTGTTAAAAAAGTTTGAAATATCCAATAAATGTCGTTCCACTTCATGATTGTGTCCCACTTGTTGTTGATTCTTCACAAAAAATACAGTTTTATATCTTTATGTTTGAAGCCTGAAATGTGGCAAAAGGTCGCAAAGTTCAAGGGGGCCGAATACTTTCGCAAGGCACTGTACATGTTTACTCCACCTGCCCTGCCTGTGAGCCTTGTCCCCCTCCAAATGATTGATTAACATTTAATTCAAGTCCAGGTTACAGATATGTATGCAGTTGGTGCTGTATATTACTAATATACATGGATTCTAACTTTAAAAATTATGTATTAAATTTACAATTTTACAATTTATGCTCCCGCATATAAAAACAACGAAGACTGCTGGAAAACCCTGAACTTCTATGACTCACACGGTGGAGGAACATATTGACAATAGCCTACTGTACGTGGTAAGTGGAAAATGTCTGTCTGTCATATTGTCTGTCACAATATTCACAAAATAGACACAATTCAAATCTTTATAGAATAAAAATATATTTTCATCAATTAGATGTGGAAATACATATTTGAGTGAACATTAGCAAGCCAGCAACAGATGAAACAGAAAGTGAATTCTCTCCTCCCTCTTTCCCCGTTTTTAGCTTGCCGTATAACATTAGCTGGCTAGGTTGAGAATATTTACTAGCATGTACCAGTTGCAAACGTAGCTATGTTATCAACATATGGCAGTACACAAACAAAACAAAACTTATTATGCTACCTTGAAAGAAAGAGCCACAAATTCATTCAGAAAGTGAGGAAGAGGATAGCTAGTTATAGCAAGCTAATGTTAGCAGCTGCCTCTTCAACAAGAAGCAACTGTGACAACATTGATCCTAAGATCAAAAAAATGTAAAATCCACAATCCACTCATCCAAAGAAAGCATGGCTCTGGGGCTTCTCTGAAATGCCACAATATCCGCGATTGGATCCATGGCCAAAGCATTCCATTTTAGTTTAGCCTGCACTCGGCAAGCTGTATAGAAAACTCCCCCGTAGCCACACAATGGCCGAATTACCACAACGCACAGCCCCCAAAAACACCTTAAAAACTTTCTCTATACAGTGACCTCCGTCGCAACCAAAACTACTTTTTCCCATAGGCTTGTAATATCTATAGTATGACAGCATCAGCAGTAAGCTACCAACAGCTGGCAGACATGTTTACATTTGGTTAGTTGCAGAGTCAATCACCACCTTCCGGAGACACCTGAAACCCCACCTCTTCAAGGAATACCTAGGATAGGATAAAGTAATCCTTCTCACCCCCCCCCCCCTTAAATGATTTAGATGCACTATTGTAAAGTGGCTGTTCCACTGGATGTCAGAAGGTGAATTCACCAATTTGTAAGTCGCTCTGGATAAGAGCGTCTGCTAAATGACTTAAATGTAATGTAAATGTTGTATCAGTGTTATTTAGATGGAAAAAGTGAGCTAAATGTGATAAAGCTAGCCAACATTAGCATAGAGATAGCAAGCTAGCTAGCTCTTTCACTTACCCGGTTGACTTCCATGCTCACTGAAGCCCATGATAATGTTTGGTCTCTGCGGGTGGTGCTGGTGGTTTGAGATGCTTTAGAAGCCACTATGATGGTAGGGATAGCATATACCTTGAGAAGCAACTTCTTGCTGAATCACGCCTTCCATTGTTGATAGCCATTTTTCCGCAGTTAAAGCTGATTTGGAAAAAACCTCAAACCCAACTTTTAGAACTGCATTATAATATTATAACAATTGATTCAAGAGTTTGGAGTTTTATTGGGGTGCTCTAACTTCTTATGGCTGGGGGGCAGTATTGAGTAGCTTGGATGAATAAGGTGCCCAGAGGTGCCCAGAGTAAACTGCCTACTACTCAGTCCCAGAAGCTAAGATATGCCTATTATTAGTATATTTAGATAGAAAACACTCTGATGTTTCTAAGACTGTTTGAATGATGTCTGTGAGTATAACAGAACTCATATGGCTGGCAAAAACCTGAGAGAAAATCCAACCAGGAAGTGGGAAATCTGAGGTTTGTAGTTTTTCAACTATTGTATGCCTATAGCATACACACTGTCATATTGGTCATGTTGCACTTCCTAAGGCTTGCACTAGATGTTAACAGTCTTTAGAACCTTGTTTGATGCTTCTACTGTGAAGTGGGGGCGAATGAGAGGGAAATGAGTCAGGGCTCAGGCAGAGTGCCATGAGCTGACCACGCTCGTTCACGTGAGAGCGAGCTCTGTTCCATTGCATTTCTACAGACAAAGGAATTCTCCAGTTGGAACATTATTGAAGATTTATGATAAAAACATCCTGAAGATTGATTCTATACTTCGTTTAACATGTTTCTATGACCTGTAATATAACTTTTTGTACTTTTCGTCCGTACTTTCCGCTGGACTTGCACGCACGTCGTGAGTTTGGATTTGTTTTATATAACATGAAGTCCTATGAGTGTCATCTGATGAAAATCATCCAAGGTTAGTGATTAATTTGATCTATATTTCTGCTTTTTGTGACTCCTCTCTTTGGCTGGAAAAATGGCTGTGTTTTTCTGTGACTTGGCTCTGACCTAACATAATCATAATTGGTTTGCTTTCGCTGCAAAGCCTTTTTGAAATCGGACACTGTGGTTGGATTAACAAGAAGTGTATCTTTAAAATGGTGTAAAATACTTGTATGTTTGAGGAATTTTAAATATGGGATTTCTGTTGTTTTGAATTTGGCGCCCTGCACTTTCACTGGCTGTTGTCATATCGATCCCGTTAGCGGGATCTCAGCCCAAAGAGGTCTAAGTTACTAATATATGCATTTCTGGCATTGAGAAATAAGTGCTACACTTCCTTTAATTATTCCATTGGCCAACATTTCCAAAGATATGGCATTCAACACCTACTCTAGGTGGATTGGATTGAAAAAGTTAGTGATCCTATAATTGCTTTTAAATTACATTCAACGTGAGCGTTTATCATTTTTCAAATCAATTATCACCAACACTACCACAGCGATTATTTTGTAATTTAATAATAGTGTGGTGGCATGTCAAATTCCCTACGGAACAGGGCTTTCATCAGGTTGCGTTATATTGTATAGAAAGGGTACATGCTCAGAAATAGACTACTGTTAGGAATTCAGAAGTTAATAAAGACATTAGGATACAAGGCGGTTCCTTTGAATTTATTGGCCGTTGCAATTTCACCGAAGTGCAACACAACATCACAGTCAATGGACACTACAACTGAGAGAGAGGCAAAAGTGCACAAGATAATTAAATAAAAGCCACCACATGTCTGCCTGACATCCACTTAATTAATTAGCCCTTGGTATACAAAACACTGTTAACTAATTAACTAAATTGTTGTTAATGTGGAGCGCATGTGAAGGCAACCACACACTAATGGCCAACGGCTCTCAAAGGTATAAATGTCAGTGCTTGCTCAGAACCAGTGGCAACTATTTATTAGCGGAGGGGTTTGTTTGGGGGTAGATTAATGAAAGGGAGAGCCTTAAATCTAGACGGACACATTTATCATCAGTAATCTATGGAGACATCTGTAACCAACCTGCTCTTGCCACCCACTGTTTGGTGTTCTGATTCTGATGATCCAAGCTGGTTGTGCAAATTCAGTAGTGCATGGAATATTGTCGCTGTAAATATTTGTGAGCAATGTCACTCTACAATAGATGACTCAATGGAGAGTCTGAAAACCTGACCTACTTGATTAAGCCATTGGCTTAATAATAAGTGGAATAGGCCATTGAGGAATGTCCTTCATCTCACTTGGTTCCGAGCAAGTTTTTCCAGGACACACCAGTTGAGGCTTCTCCCAGCCATTTTTGCCTGGATGACCCTTCTCAGAGAGGAAATAAATAGGCTCTTCAGAGGAAACAGATTTCTATTTTTTTCTCCACACTGATTTCATTTTGTGGTGGAGCATGGGGCTTGTTTATGTGAGTAGGGGCTACCTCAGTAGCTCACTCTAATGTGATTGGCCAAGGTGTAAGGTGACATGTCATTGGTTTGGGGATTTTAAGGTCTGTTTGAGCTATGCATATAGTTGGATCAATCTACTCTACGGTAAACTATCACAGGCCAGGTAGCACTGTGACCAAAAGTATCACGTGTACAATAATAAAGGATTGGAAATGTTCTAAGGGTCTTCGATTTGCTCCTAAAATTGGCAAAAGATGTCAAATAACATACATTATTAGAATGCATTCACAGTAGTTCCGTAAGTTGACTTTTAACTTCATCAACAGTGATGTCCCATGAAGAGCGACATGATGTGAGAAATAAAAAGTTACAAATCAAATCTCTGTTGAAATTCTACGGCAATCTATCGCTGGTTCTTTATGGACAGTTAAACATTTATTTATTTGCTGTTTGGTTGAGGTGCTTGCCAACCAACTTTGAGCAAGGCTACAGCAGTACATTTCTATAATGGCAAGAAGGTTTCAAAGTGACTTTTACAGTTATTTATAGGTGGGTTGTCCTTAGAAAGGCACTGAATCTTTTAGCTGCCAAAATTTTTCCAGAAGTTAACAAGATGCTGTAACTCTTTTGAAACAATTAAACCACTGTAAGTTCACTTAAACTGGACATGTATAGATGAAAGATCCTGAAGCCATCAGAGAGCCAGAGTGTCATCTTAATCTCTAACTATGTAAATATGTTGTTGTTAAAGTGAATGTGTGCGTGCATGCGTTTGTGTGTGTGCATGTGGGTGTGTATGTGTATGTGTCTCTCCCACCCAGAGTCAGTCGTGAAACTTAATTGCTTGCACATGTGGAAGATTTTCAAGTGTTTAGAATAAAGTTAGTCTCAAGAAGAAGCAAAAAAATGGAGAAAAAAACAACTTTCCAGTCAGCAGCTATAGACAGCCACCCCCTTCTGCCGCTCCCTCTGCTGAGACCAATGCCTTTCTCTTCCTCTTCTCACAGGATGTCAGGGTCAAAGGTCAGGGGGAAGATCTCTGGATTGGACACAGGCCTGTTGTGTCAAAAGTAGAGGAGACACCAAAGCTATTCAGTAACGTGACACCGTGCTTCTATACACTGGTTAAAGTGATAACAGAAATAAAAAATAACACAGACAAAATCCACCTCTCTGGCCCTTACAAAATAGGACACATTTTAGAGACAGAATATATAGAATTTCCCAAAAAGCTAATTGAAGAGACAAATAAATACACAGTAAAGGCAAAAAGTGGATAACTGGCTGACTGGCTTGCATCCCAAACCCCCCTTCTGGAGTGGGATGAAGAGTTCCAGGGACAGGGGAACCATGTACAATTTCAGAAATGTATTAGTGGGTAAAGATGGAACAGTGCTTTAAATCTTGTGTAACTCTATAGGGGTCTAAATGGGGAAGGCCTGAGAGACAGGGTCATTTAAAGAGACATATAATCCTAATTACCGACTTACCTGGTCTGGGGCCCCTGGTCTCAGCAGTCTGGTCCTTTGCTCCTCAGTCAATACACTTACATGTGTTTTAACACAACAATGTTAATGAGATGATGTCCAAGCCAACAGATCAATATGACCAAGACTAGGTTGTCATCTGTTTTGTAATACCTTAACTTTTTACACATTGGTGTTATGTGTGGGTGTATTGTGTATTGTGTCACCATGCATCATTAATCATGATCATTAATAAATATAAGTAAGGTAAAATTATTACATACACAGTATGTAATGTTTGGATGACGTACCAGGTTTTTGTGTCAATATTGATGTACTGATTGTTTTCATTAGCATCATATTTTGAAATAAGACAATGCTGTAGCTTAATATGAATTGCAGATGTTGTTGTCCACTAGCACATACAGTATGTTTTAGTAACTAAGCAATTAACGCTATACTGTTAGTACATAACACCATGCTTTTCTATTATAGCACATGTCCAGTAATGTGTTTTCCCGGGTTGCACTGGTAAGTTGCGAAGTCAATCCAAACCTTCTCTATTCCCTGTGCAACAAGACACTTTTTCTTTGGTTCCCTCTACTGTATGCCTAGAACAGAGATTACATCATTGTTCCCCAAAAATTAAGCTTTTAAATCGATTTAAACATTTATTATGCACAGAGATCACATACTGCAGCCACACCCTGGGTAGGAAATATGTAAACCCATCATCAATTAAAAAGGACTTTAGTCTAGCAAATATCCTGTCTTATTAACCTCACCTGTGTATGGATTCAGGATGGCTTATCTTATTCACATAGCATAGAGAGGAAGATGTGCACTTGACAATCTTTTCCCCCGCATCACCTGACTGTCCTCCGTCTCATTTTTAACTGTCTCCTTTTTTTACAGCAGTCCAAAGCTGCCCCCCACCCCCCGCCTAATTGAAACCAGGCATGTCCCCCCCTCTGTAGTCCACCCATCCTGCCCCTTACGCCCTAACCCCTCCCCATAACCCCCTCCATCCCTCATCTGGGCACAAACATCTGGTCCACATACACCCAAAGTCTCCAGTCCCCCCACCTCCCACCCCTCTGAAATAACTAGACAGATACTCAAGCTAATTGAGTGGCCGAGAACAATACAACTAAAAAAACACAGCTATTCATATACACTACCGTTCAAAAGTTTAGGGTCACTTAGAAATGTCCTTGTTTTTGAAAGAAAATCACATTTTATGTCCATTATTAAAATAACATAAAATTGATCAGAAATACAGTGTTGACATTAAGGCTAGGGGGCACTGTTTTCACGTCTGGATGAAAAGTGTGCACAAAGATAATCACATGGTTTGCTTTCACTGTAAAGTCTTTTTGAAATCTGACACTGTGGCTGGATTAACAAGAACGTAATCTTTAAACTGATGTATAACACTTATATGATTTATGAATTATTCTTATGAGTTTTACTGTTTTTGAATTTGGCGCACTGCTATTTCACTGGGTGTTGTCAAATCAATCCCGTTAACGGGATTGGCGCGCGAAGGGATCACTAAGAAGTTAATGTTGTAAATGACTATTGTAGCTGGAAACTGCAGATTTTTTATAGAATATCTACATAGGCGTACAGAAGCCCATTATCAGCAACCATCACTCCTGTGTTCCAATGGCATGTTATGTTGACTAATCCAAGTTTATCATTTTAAAAGGCTAATTGATCATCAGAAAACCCTTTTGCAATTATGTTAGCACAGCCAAAAACTTTTGTGCTAATTACAGAAGTAATAAAAAGGGCTTTCTTTAGACGAGTTGAGTATCTGGAGCATCAGCATTTGTGGGTTTTGATTACAGGCTCAAAATGGCCAGCAACAAAGAACTTTCTTCTGAAACTCGTCTATTCTTGTACTGAGAAATGAAGGCTATTCCATGTGAAAAATATTGTTCAGTATTTTTTATCAATTTGATGTAATAACAGCAGCAGTCAAGCACCCAACTAACCTGCTAGCTACTTCCAGACACAAATGAGAGAACAGATCACTGAACATTACTTGCCCTAGCAGAGCTGGTTAGGCTGTTCTGTTATCCAAAGCATTGGTGACTGCAACTGTGCTGTCAGATTGTCCATTCGTAAATTCTCATAAATTCAGAGTGTTCCGCTCTCGGAGCGTTCAGAGCGCACACTGGACACACTGGCCGATGAGTAGGGTTGATCCAAACGTTCTGATTTCACAATGGCAGTCAAGCACTCAAGCGAACTGGCTAACATTGGCAAGCTTGCTATGTACTTCCAGACACATAATGAGAGAACACCCCACTCTGACCCTTTTACTCACCCTAGCAGAGCTGGTTAGGCTGTTTTCATGTTATCCAGAGCATTGGTGATTGCAACTGTGCTGTCAGATTGTCAATGAAACATAATCCAAAATCATGACGATACCATACCACCCTGCAGGACTCTAACCGGGTAGCTAACCAGGTAGCTAACCAACAAAGTTCAATCTACACATTTTAAGCAAAGTTGTATCATTATCATTTTAGAAATATAGGTCACCATTGTGGAGTGTTGCTATAATATACAATATCTAAATATGATTTAGCACCATTTTGTGGGTGTGTGTGTGTGTTTGCCCAAGTATGTGTGTGTGTGTGTGTGCACGTGTTAATTTGCTCACCATAAACCAAAGCTAATAGAGTGTTGCCCTTTTAACTATCTCTCAAGGTGACCAGATTACTGACATCCAATTAATGAAGGCCCTCTGGCTGGCTGCCCAAAGCACAGTCTCACCCTGAGAGAAAGAGGAAGGCTCACTCCGTATAAATCACACAGCCATGGGAGGAGGAAGGGAGAGAGTAACGGAGGGAGGGAGGTACGGAGGTACGGAGGGAGGGAGGAACAATGGAAGGAGGAAGGGAAGAGGGAACAGAGGGAGGAGAGGAACAAAGGGAGGGAGGAACAGAGGGAGTGAGGACAGGAACGGAGGAAAGGAGAAGAGAGGAAGAAATAAAAGAGTGACTAAGAGGAGAAGAGAGGGGGAGAGGCTCTTCTCCTTACATTGGACCAAGTTGAAGTTGCCCTGGTAACTGGTGTGAGTAACCCCTCCCTACTGTATCTGATGTGTGCCGCAAGGCAGCCTGCTCCGTTCACACTTAACCTCATGGATCCTCAGTATTATGCATCATTGCAGAGGAATGTAGACTGTGGCCTGCAGGCTATGAATGGAGGAAACCAGAGACTGAGGGCTATTATGGCTCCTCTCCTCTCCTGTCTTCTCCTCTCCTCTTCTGTACAGTACAGCACAGCAGAGCACATCACAGCATTGTACAGTACAGCCCAGCACAGTGCAGTACACACTAGATCAGGTTCAGACATGTTGTTACAGATATGTCAGGAAGTGTTTCAATAGACTTCATTGATAAGTGACTTCCGAATTCCTACACTATTTTACAGCATAAACCCAAATAATCACACATGTACACACACATATGCAAACACACACACACATGCATATATATGCATGCAAGCACACACGCACACGGACACCCTCCATTCCACACACACACGTGGCCGTAAATGCAAGAACTCACACACATACTGTATCAGTCCATCATTATGAGGACTTAAACTTAATTAAATGACATGTTGCCCTTTGTTTAAAAGCATACTTTAAGGAAGATGGGGAAGTTTAATTAACCTGGGGTGTACAACGTGAGAGAGGAGGGGACGAGGAGGGGAAGGGGAGTGGAGGGTGGGTGTCTGCAGCTCCTGGCATAGTGCCTGTACAGAGATTAAATATTCTCCCACACACACATTAGCCTTCCAAGTGTGGACTG